>NC_056735.1:449533448-449613448 GCF_019279795.1 Protopterus annectens | reverse complement strand
CACTTAGCTGGCCAAACAGTTTATATTTCTGTTTTTATCTCTTTTTGACAAAGTAACCTGCAGTTAAACTCTACTGATTCAGTAGTTCCCAAAGAGAAATAGAGAAAAGTAATTGCCAAGATCTCATAAAAATCAGAAAATTGTCAGTAGAAAAATGCATCTTATGAGTGTCATCCCTTATAACTAATCCATTAAACTCTTTCTCCTGAACTGTTTGTATCAAAGATTCAATTGCAGTAGCAAAGGAGAATGGGATGAGGGGACTCCCTGGTGTAGTACTACAGCTAATTGTTATCACATCAGAAGTAAAATGGTTAACTTTCTCAGCAGCTATTGCCCCCTCACAGAGACTCCTCAAAACATTTACTAAAGGCTCTGGAAACTCAAATGTCCTTAATACATGATACAAATAGTATAAACAAAACGTATCTGATATGTTCTTAATGTCTAGTAGTTGGCACAGCAGATTAAGGCTGCGGGCTGTATCTCTTGTGGTACATGGTTTGATTCTCTTAGTCCTTATTTGTCTTCTGTGTGATCTTGATTAAGTCATGTAACCAGATATTGTTCCTGGGTCACTCCTAAAACGTACACGTGTGTCTAATAGGCCTATGTGAGTAACTAATGGGCATTATTATATAAAGGAAATATCCTTCACTGCATCTTTATCTAATAGTAGAACATAACATATTTTATTCATATTTTATCCATACCCTTCCATCACTTTGAAAGTCCTATGAGTCTATAAACACTAAATAACCAACAGGGTTTTGAAGCCAGGATGTCCAAACCTTCATACATGATTTGTAATTGATATCTGAAAATATAGCTATAGGATCATAATTTATCATTCAGTTCATCAAGCTTCAGAACATGGTAGTAGTCATTGTTTTCCATGAAGAATGTTCATAAATACCTTGGAATGCCTGAAAGAAATTAACAGATATAGTCTAGCGCCATACCTCTCACCCTGGAAACATCAGAAACCTGGACAATGGCCCACAAAAATTAGATACAACTGGCCAAAAATTAGGGTGCTGATTAACATAAAATTGAATACACATTCATGTAACCCCACCCACACCAGTGGAACTGTGGGATACCAGCATGAAGATTGAAGTCACTAAATAATAATAAATAATGGCAGACATTTGAATTTCAGACTTCATATCCCTAGAAAATATATAATAATGCAAAACATATAATTCTAGCAACTATATGAGTTTATAGGAGCGATATTTGAAATTTGTCCATATTTTTGGCCCTTTGTCCCACCATGATTTTTGGCTTTGTAAAGATTTCTTGTTTTGAACACTTGAGAGGTTTGGTAATGGCTGCATGCCTTTTTAAAAGATCAACTAAAAAAATGTCATAAGGATTATATTTTAATTAATTGATAAAGAGCATACAGTCCATTTTCATGTTTCATGGGAGTTTATACTTATGTTGCAAGCTGTGCCATTAAGTTATACAATTCCTAATTGTGCAAAAACACTGCCTAGAAATCCTTCATCCATATATACACATAAGGCTTCTGGGGAAGTATGCATGATTCTAAAGCATGAGCTGTGTTCACAGTGCTGGTAAATTTAGGATTTTTTCATTGATATTGATTGCCAATAGAAAAGTTAAAGGTAATGGTGAAGTCAATTATAGTGAATCAGTGAAACTGACAAAGAAATAACTTCCCCTGTAAATAGGCTGTGTTACTACAGGCATTTGCTAGTTTATAACCCAAATAGCTGCAGTATTGAATCAGACTTACAGATGTTATCCAGTGTTACAATGACTTTTCAGAGCCAACATCATAAAATTAGAATGTGAGAAAAAGCAGCTGATTTACATACCCAGAATGCAATGCTTTCATATAACTTTATATGTAATTTATTTAAAATTCAAGAAGTGAAAAAAAGTTTTTTTTCCCCAGACACTGATGTTCTCTACATCTTTTCTTACACTCATATTCTGCTCTGTCCAGTAACTTATCAATTGTCACATTATTAATAAATAATACAATTGTTATAAAAGCCACTTTCAAACTTTTATGGAATACAAGTGTGATAAAGAAATGTATTTTTTTATATATTTTCTAACTTGTTAAGTGGACTGTGGTTAAAATAATGAAGTACTTTGATTAGTGTTTTAAGTGCACGTATAATTTTGAGTTGATAATATGCATGCCATACCCATTGTTTTTACATAAACCGGTTTTACTGAAGCCAGCATAAAACAAAGAAATTATTTGCTAAAGTACAGAAACCACTATTGTATTTTTATTTTACAAGAAACAAATGTAAAAAAAAAAAAAAACAGTTTGCTAGAAGGAAAACTTGGCTGACTACATCTGCTATATTTATAGGAGAAATCTATCCATGTAATCCCAAACCTTCAGTGTGATGAATAATTAATTAATAATAATAATAATAATAATAATAATTATTATAATGAACAGTCGAATCTTCAAAATAATTGTGTTGCCTAATAATAACAATAACAAAGAACAGTCACCTTTTCAAAATAACAATGTTGCCCTTCAAAGTGTATTGACTTTTGCAGCATATGAACATCAGCAGCCATATGTCAAAACTGGTACTGCAGGCATTACTTTATAGGAGTTGTAGTTACCTGCTGTGTTTCTCCCTGTGGTACTTCATACATTTGCCAGCATATATCTCAGGATCCATAATTTACATAACAGTCCTTATTTTGCATCATATTTTTGCCCTGTCAATCATAAAATGTTTGATTTTCTGGTAAATTGCTGTGGACTAATATCGGTAATGTCAGACAGTAAAGTTTCATATGTTTGGCAAATGCATATTGATACAAAATCTAGCTATTAATTTAATATGTGAATTAGAGTAAAATTTTAAAAAGTATACCAGATTTGAGCCTTTGACCTCCATTTTAAACTCTATCTGTGACTCTTAAGCAAAGAAGTCCAGAGGTGTGGATATGATTACTTTGCATGAAATATGTTGGTATTTTAAAGGCTTATTTGTAAAAATAAAAATAACAATAAATAAATAAATAAAAAGACACTGGTGAGCTGAGCAGGTGCATCAGAAATACAATAAAATGGCTGAGATAATGGTGTGAACGGTTATTGTAATTATTTACACTAACTCATTGCCGAAAGTTCCATTCGTGCACACCTGGCATTTTTTCCTACAGTAGTCAGTGGCCTTCAGAATGAAGTTAGCTACTAAAGGTGGTGTTTGCTCACCTACAGACAAATATTGGCCATGAATGAGATGTCATACATTATCTACCTATAGATAATGCATTGCATCAACAAGTCAATTCATATAGTATTTTGGTGTAGACTTGGACATTAGTGCTAGTTCCAATTGAAGGGATGGTGGCTGTGAAGCTGCTTATACCTGCTCTCATGAAATTGTAGTCAGCTTTGGAAAAGTTTTTTTGTTTGACCCTTACAAGGGTGGGGGTGGGGGTCAGGGGAGATGGTGACTTCGAAAGTGATTGCTTTATGTTCAGATCTTGCAAAGGAGGATGACACTGTAGGAGTGCTACAGTGGCTACTCATGTTGGTTAGTACCACGTTCAGGATATTTTCCCCTCTTGTGGGGGTATCAACCAGCTGATCCAATGCATTGGCATTGACAAAGTCGAGGAATCTCTGGGCATTCATGTTTGGGCTAGAAAAGGTTTTCCACTCTATGGTTGGGTAGTTAAAGTCACCCAGGATCAGGGTAGAGGGTTGAATCTTGATGGATTCAAGTACGTCCAGATAGGTGGAGTTGGCATCCTGAATCATGGTTGTGGGTCTGTAGCTATGATTTGAATAAGTGTTTTGTCAACAGTTTACACTTGGAGTGTCTCCTGTGTGTCATACTGTTTGACCATCCTGGAGCTGTGTATGTCTTTGATAAATATTGAAACTCCACCTCCTTTGGTTTTGTAGCCCTCCACTGCTACAGTCATCCCTCTCTACAAAGGAGGAGCAACTACAGACCCTGGGAATTATCTCCCCATTAGCCTGATGAGTCTGATATGCAAAGCTATGGAATACGTTATCATGGACCTAATAAACAAGGATATAGGGAATCTCCAAACTCTGGATTCTACACAGTTTAGTTTTGTGAAGGGTAGAGCATGCCTGCTCAACTTGGTCGACTTCTTTGAGTCAGTCACCAGAGATGTGGATGAAGGCAAGGTGGTTCATACAGCCTACCTTGATCTGGCCAAGGCCTTTGATACCATTCCCCACTCAAGAATCATAGAAAAAACTCACTAAGCTAGGTATCAACCCCTATATCACTAGGTGGGTTGCAAACTGGCTCACAGATAGAAATCACAGTGTGAAAGTAGCTGACTCCAAGCCAGACTGCCGACCAGTCATGAGTGCAGTCCCACAGGGTTAGGTCCTGGGTCCTCTCCTGTTTGGTATCTACTTCTCTGAAGTCCAGACCAACATGAAGGGACTCTGGCTGACAAAGTTCACAGACAGTTGCAAATTGGGAGCTATTATTAACTCTCTAAGTGATGCTGATATCCTACAGAAAGGCCTCAATGAGACCAATGACTGATGTCAGAATCATGGCCTTAAGCTCAGTGCCAAAAAATGTGTCATCATCCCCTTTGGGAAAAACCCGGTTCACTTGAATTACCATATTGATCGTAGTCTACTGAACACAGAAGGCATTGTAAGAGATCTGGGAACACAGGTTGACAGCAACCTCTCTTTTGACCACCACATTGCCACTGTGGTCAGAAAGTCCTTCTATGTGGCACATCTCATTTCTAAGGGTTTTGCATCCAGGAAGAAAGAGGTCATTCTCTCCCTCTACTCTTCCCTCATTAGGCCAATCATCGAGTACAATGCCCCATTTGGCATGTACCTCACTAGACACCTGCAACAACTGGAGAGGCCACAAAAGTTCCTCACAAAGAGGATCCTAGGCCTTAAACACTTGCCCTATATGGACAGACTCAAACCACTCCACCTATTCTCTGTCTCATATCGCCTACTTAGAGGCTTTTTCTGCTTGACTTACAAAGCCATGTCTGACCCAGCTCTGTTAGAAATGCTACATCTAAAGAAATCCCAATCCATCTGCACCACACACTCCAGAGACCTCAACCTCATTACCACAATCAACAGAACGTGCTGTAGGGACAGGTCCATAACCCAGAGACTGCCCATGCTATGGAATAGACTTCCCATACGTGTCAAGCAGAGCACCTCACTGGCCCTCTTCAAGAGGAATCTTGATGAGTGGATGGGAAATAGAAAATTCACCCCGGGGATTACTCCAATGATTCTACTCGACAGAGGCACTGAGAACTAAGGTTGAATGGCACGATGCCAGGGTAATCCTATGGGCTAGGCTTGTAAAGGCTCCAAGGCCATTAGCCTAGTACACATCTATGAACCTATGAAACTATAAAGGCTTTCAGCTTGATTGTGGCCACAACCACCATTTCATGTAATGACACTCAAGTTGATTGTGGTCACAATCACAATTTCATGTAATGGCAGTCAGCTTGATTGTGGCCACAACCACCATTTCATGTAATGGCATTCAGCTTCTTTGTGGCCACAACCACCATTTCATGTAATGGTACACAGCTTGATTGTAGTTTGCTACCTACTACTCTGTGCTATGCACATACTGTCTTCTACTGTTACTACTACTGCATTAATGTCATAGGGTACATTACTTATTAAACCTATTGAATCATTTGAGGTATAAGGATTTTATTTCAAGTTATAATATCATTTTTAAAAGGAGGATCAAGGAATTAAAAAAATGTCAGCAATTAACTTAAGGATGAGAAAAAATAGGTAGACTAGATGTGAAAATATAGTCTTGAGAGAAATAATGTAAAAAAAGCAATTATTTTTTGAAGATGACACTATAGATGAAGCAAATTGATAACTATATTTAGGTTCATAGCTTCATAGGTAAATACTAGGCAATCAGTCTGCAGACCTTTAGAAGCCTTGCTAATAATACTTATTCAAAAGTTACAACCTGCCTCAGTGAGGACAATGCAAGATAGACAAAGAGATAGAAAATTTGAAGCTGTCCATCCAGTTTTCTAGTTTTACCTTGAAGGTGGCAAATGTGTTATTCTGCTCAACATGTAGTAGAAGTTTGTTCCAGATGTGAGAGATATGTTGGGATATCAATCTAGCATGTCAGTGCATCTTATTTTCCTGCTGATGAAAGTTGTTTAATTCAATTAACCAGGTAGTTGAGGGTTAGATCTTTCATGGATCCATGATCTAGACATAGCTGTCTATGCAGGAGTCTATAAGATACTGAATACAGAGAGAAGACTGACAGTCTGTTCTAATAACAATGACTTTTGAGGCCACTGAACATTTTAGTCATGAACCTCTGAGATCTCACAAGTGTAGTGCTATATTTAGACAGCTACATGCCAAAAGGTACATATATACTCAATAATGGGTCTGATGAGATACAAGTAAAGGGAAATTAAGACCTCTTTGGATCCAGTGTAGATGACTTTGAAAATTAGGTGAGCCAGGCTTTCCATTCTACAGTGGAGTCATTATTGTCAAATGATAAGGAATTATCAACAGGAGTGTCTTAATCTATTTCAGCAGTGTCATACAGGAGGGTTGTGTCACCTATATTGTATGAGAAAATGTTTTGTTTACCAAAATGAACTATGCTTTATTTTTCTACACTTAATTTGAGGGAAATGTCCTTGTACAAGTTATTAGCATGTTATAACCAATGAGGGAGCAATTATGAGTCAGTGGAAGATCAAATTAACAACACCAATTTACGGTTGTCTGCAAACTTTAATAACCATAGGCCAGGTGTTTTTGCCAAAAGGCCTGAGAAATAAATGTTAAATAGGAAAAGGACCAGCAATGAGCCTTGTGGTGATCCACAGATAATGTTTTTTACGTTCAGAAATGGCACCTGAGGCTCAAACCACATGGGTTCTGTCAAACAACTAGTTAGCTATCCACCATACAGTATAAGGATTTTATACAGATTCTGTCTGGTAGTGGAATAACGCCAAAGACCTTGGCTATGTAAAGATATGCAGTGCCTACTCTATAATTGATCTCCACTGCTCTGATTATGTCTTCAAATAAATTAATGAGGTTAGAAAGACAGGACCTTCCTATGACAAAGCCAACTTGATGGGTTTGCAGGATTAAGATTTTTTCACTGTCTAAATTAATGAGATCTGAGATAACATATTCCATAGCTTTACAGGTGAGACTAATGGGTCTCTTAGTCATCAGGATCTGTGTTTGGATAACTCTTGAGTTCAGGGCAATCAGGTCTCTAATGGCACAGTAAGCAAGACAGAGATCTCCCCTTAAAGGTCTATAAGATACTGAATAAAGGGAATGAGCTTCCAACTTCTTATCGCATCTCAGGCAATTTAGGTATGTGATCTGTCTTTTGTTTTCTTTTGGAGTGTATGTATAATAAAGAGTACTTAAAAAGGCTATATCCAAAAACAGCCTAACTTTTGAAAATGGCTTAAGCATTGCTTTAACAGTAGAGTCAGTACAAATGTGCATAACATTTAAAAGTAATACAGTCGGAAGTGACACCTAACCTTGTTAATGAACAGATTTACAGTAAAGGGAATGATCCTCACTATACAAAATACAGTAAAGCTAATGTATATAAGTGACTTAATAAACTACATACATCATCTCAGTGCATTTTAGGAAAATGTTATGTACACATAGCAAAAGATTATAAACTTAAAATGTACATATTTTAAAAAAGTATGTGTTAAAATGTCCAGAGCAAATGTATAATACTGATTATTCACATAAGGTTTTTGCTGAGTAAAAAAGCAGAAAATATAGCTCAAACCTTTCCTTTTCTTATGGTGCACAATCTGAAGCTGCAAAAAGATAGCTAATTCTATTAAAATAAAAAAATAAATAAATAATTACAGCATGTGAGTTTTGATGTTGATCCTGGAAGTAATCTAACAATAATGAATTAACTAAATTCTGGAAAAATAGATTATACAGTTTTGCAATCAAGTGATCTTATACTGAAAACTTACACAGAGGAATACGTACATAGTGATTATTATTGAAATGAAACTTGATTGTATGGAACACAGCTCTGATAATAGTTAAGGTGCTGTTGCTGGAGAAATTTTAAACATGGGAGATATAAATTTTGTGTGTGTCAATGTAAATGAAAAGTGCTTATTAATCATAAAACTGTATTTAATGAAGATATGGCAGTTAAAAGTATTCAAAGATCGCATTCATGTTTAGCTGATGTCAGACTTAGGTTAGTTGTTGCCATTGATACTGTAGTGCAAATCATCCTGCAATAATGAGATGATTTGCACTTCAGTGTATATGTTACTTCTTAGCTCTCCAAATTCCCTAAAGGGAGAATATCATTACTAGGGAATTTATATAACGATATCACTCTATTGCACAGCTGAAGCAACCTTACTATGGAGCACCTATCACATGCACTTAGCACAGATAACGAGAAAAATATTTTCTTCAAATTGGTCCAGTCGTGAAGCAAGTTTTTAAACTTCCGAGGATCTGTGGATACATTTTGGAAACTGTACATTTATCTTGCAGTAGAAATAAATTATTTGGTCTAGTTATAGAATATATGTGATTCTGCTAAATGAATTTTCTACCAAATCTGATTTGGCTATTTTTCCTACCAATTGTGACTAAAGGTAATACGCTCATATCAATATATTTATCTGCATCTATATCTATATCTAGCTATCTAGTCATCTAGCTTTATCTATTGTTATCTGTCTATAGATATTTAGCAACCTGTATAATCTATATTTAATATATATATATATATATATATATATATATATATATATATATAGATATAGATGTAGCTATAGATGTAGACATAGATATGTGTGCATGTGATTATATCATGGCATGTTAAATAGCTGCCAAACAAAAGCTCAACCCCAACATGTTGAATACACCCACACCTATTCACACTCACACACACACACACGCACGCACGCACGCACGCATGCACACACACACACACACACACACACACACACACACACACACACACACACACACGTGTGTGTGTGTGTGTGTGTGTGTGTGTGTGTGTGTGTGTGTGTGTGTGTGTGTGTGTGTGTGTGTGTGTGTGTATGTGCGTATGAGATGGTCTAAAGTATTTTTGAAATCAAAGATGTTCAATTATTTTGTTGTGGTTTGAAGGGGATCAAAAGTATGTAGTCTGGGAACCTATGAAACTGAGGCCTTTTCAGACCTTTTATCAAATGACAAATTATGCAAATATTCTTAAGGAATTACATTTAGAAACATTGTCATAGCTACAGCAGAACTTACCTCTGTAAAAACAAATAAGCAAATATAGTGTGAATTAGAGTTTTGGGGGAATCCTCAGTCTTGAACTAAGTCAAGTTCCAAGGAGTAATTACTACAGTAGAAGTTCTGAAGTAAAACTGAATCAGGGTGAACACCAAGCATGATTCCATAGTTTTTTACACCCTCTGTTTGCCTGTTCCTGCTCTGCACTACCATCCAGCCTGATGAGTGAGTCAGTGTATACATACATTACCCTTCTGGCCCATAACCTACTGAATTTTAGGACATGAACAAATGGAAACTTTACAATTTTCTTAAAGTCTTGTTCAGCTATCTCCATCCCCATCAGAGCTACTCTATATATTGTTGGACAATCACTGTTTGCAATTTCATGACCACTCTGCCTCTTGAAGTTCTGTAACATTGAAGAATTTTACAAATAACATTATTGTTCTTCTTTTTTAAATGTTTTATTGGTTGTTATATTATAACCATACATTTATTCCAACTTCTTATATCTGCTAATTTCCATTATAGTAATAACTCATGCATTCTTTGTACATCCATTTAAATATGATTATAACAAGCTTAAATTGAACTTAACAGCTATACACACTATTTTCAACTGATGCTTGCAATCATTATGATAATAAAAAACATGACTCATTCAAAGTCTATTAAATTGCAAATGGTCATCAAAACATTAGTATAATAAAAATGTTATCTAGCAAGTTCAGTTTCTCAGTTAAAGATTGTTGCTTGTCCTATATACTCGAATCCCTTCCTTTTGAGGACGCCGTTTGTACCCTGGATTTTTTTTTTTATTATCTCTTTCTGAAGTTGTATATAATCTGTGAAATGAAGAAGATGGCTTGCTTTCAGTTTCTTGTGATAATATTTCTTGCAATGGCTAGTATGCGAACATTAACGTTCCATGTGCTAGAGTCAGAACAAATACTCTCCAGGAAGATGCCCATTTGAAAAAGTTCTGAATAAATAACTGCCAGTGGTAGAAAACAAGTACTTACTGAAACAGTAGCTAACTGTCCCCTCTATTAGTGTTTTGGTTATTGTCATGCCATTTTTTAACACAGCTATCAGAAGGAAATCTATGCTTAGTTTTCAGTGATAGCATCTGTGATTGCTGTTTCTAGGTTTCCTGCTTTGCTATTTCATGTGCATTGGGTTAGTCAGGGTAATTTAGTTAATTTCTTAATTTTAAGCAACATTTGAAGCATTCTTTTTGGAATTTCAAATTTCATTTCAAAGGCTACATGTTTTCACATTAATGAAAAACATAAATTTACTTCTGATACTTCTAAACATAACAAAAGCCTGCAGAATTTAATATAAAATGATAATCAGTAAAAACAATATTGAAATAGCATTTTTTTTCTTGATTTCCCTTCTGTTCCATGACATAGGTTTGTATCCAGGCTGAGGAACTGTAAATATTTGACATGGATAACATGAATGTCAGCTTTACAATCACCTCGTGGACAGCTTTTCTTTCGTCAGTTTAAATCAGTTTGTTTTTGCTTTCTCTGTTTATGTCTTTGTGTATTTGCTTCTGAAACACAGACACACACACACACACACACACACACACACACACACACACACACACACACACACACACACACACACACACACACACACACACACACACACACAACTATTTCTGATGTTGGTCACAAACTTTCTCTGTACCCTTCGAACATAATACACTTTCTGAATGCAGAACTTGTAGGATTTAACACCAGTTTATAACTTTGTAGAACAATATTATAGGCTACAATAATTTTTATAATTCAGACAATTTGCATTTGTATTTATTTATTTATTTTTATTTATGTTACCACCAGTGAAAATAAGAATACTATATGCAAGTATACCGGAGGAGATGCAGATAGTGAAGGTGATGCTGAAATGCATATGACAAGCAAGTCGCTGGTAATAACAAAAGACTGAAAAGCATGTAAAGCAAACCACAAATGCTTCTCATTTATGAAGGAATGGACATGGCTAGAGTTATAACGTATCTTTTCAATTTTCAAGCATAATCTGACCAGCCAGGTTTGCTGCCTGTATGAAATGTCAAATTTGTTCATTTCTAGGCTTGTTTATTATTGCATATTTTTATTTAACATTTGTATACCGGGAAAGTCCAACTGAGACAGAGCCCATTTTCAGTGGAGGCCTGGGGAGAAATGCTCCAGATGCATGATTTGGAATGTGGGAGGAAACTGGAGCACCTGGATGAAACCCATGCGAATGCAGGGAGGACATGCAGACTACGCACAGAAGGCACCCCAGTCAAAAATTGAACTGGAGAAGGTCTTGCTGTGAGGTGACAATGCTGACCACTGCACCACTGCGCTGCCTAAGAGATCTCTTTGGGACTAATGCACACATTGATAAGTATAAGCAGGGACTTCTGTGTATGGTCTGATAGAAAAGTTTGACTTCATAAAGAAATCGTATTTTATGCTTGTTGTTTTGACTGCATACCAACTGTGCTCATTGAATTTTAATCAGTGGTCAATTACTCTACCAAATAGTTTTGTATTTTATACTAGCTTAACTCTACTATTATTAGCTGACAGTATTTTAAGTTGCAGTAGTTTGATTGCTAATCTGGTGGTAAAAATATCATTAGTTTAGCTTTTGTTGGATTAAGGAGTTGTTTAGATTGATCTAGCCAGTGTTTAGTTTTAGTAAAGGATTGTTGTAGGTCATATTGGAGCTGTTTGACTGAAGTGGCTATCAATGTCAGAGTTCAGTCTGCATATTGGATTACTTTTACAGAGTGAGAGGCTGTGTGCATTATATTTATAAACATATATTAAAGAGTAACACTCCTAATATTAAACCTTGTGACACACCTAAATTTTTTTTTGAATAGCTGACAACTCATCTGCCTAGCATACATGTTGCATTTAGCAGCAAGGTTAACTTTTAAACCAAGTGATTGATAGTCTTTGTGTGGCCCAGTTTCTTGAGTCTATGTAATACTATGGGATGCAAAACTGTGTCAACTGTTTGCATAGGTCTAAAAATAGGGAGGCATCCATTTCACTTTGATTTTGTCTTTCATCAATACAGTTAATGAGAGTTTTCAATGCTCTTATTTTTGCTTTTAATTATGACTTGTAATAATTTTTGTGACAGACTGCTTTTACTTTTGTATCATTTAAAGAAGTGATTGAGAAGTTTGCTTTATCTACAGTGCATGATTTGGAAAGGAAGAGAAACATTTTTTTCCTTTGGGTAAAGGCTCAGTAACAATTGGGAATTATCTATCCAGGACTCAGTTGGATGCAAATCATTCTTGGGTAATCTGTTAGAGATTTATTACATTTGGAGAAGAGCATATGAGTGTAGTATTGTCTATGCAGTGGATTAAGGTTGCATGTTTAGATGCAATGTGCAGGGCTGTTTATGAAGATAATAAAAAGCTATTGTCTTAAAGTGGACCCCTTTAGAACTCTAAATGACTAACAAGGAAAGATGCATTTTCTGAGTGTCGCTTAACTGATGGAATATTATTAGACTAGTTATATCTAGTAGGGGTATAAATGGCTTGGTCTACTTCATATGACTGAAATTTCATTTGATGGAGACCATAATACCTAATTTTCAAAATACTGAAAACTCACTTGACTGAAATTTATAATATTGAAATCTTACAATGCTAAATTTTAACATACTAAATTGTAAACTGTAGACATGCACACTTACACCACCAATGACTAACTCTTTTCAAAACTTAAAAAATAATTATATACCCTCTTAAGAGAAACCAGACGATATAAAACCAAACTAAGTGGGGGGGGGGGGGCTACGCCTTCCACCCTCCAACTATATATACTAACTCCAGGATTGCACTGCAGTGGGTAAAAGGGCATATACCTTTTCCTTACCTTACAGTAGTGCACACACTGCCACTACTATGCTTAAATTCAGCATTATAAAGTTTCAATCTTATGAGTTTCAGTCAAGTGAGTTTTCAGTATTTTGAAATTTCAGTATTATGGTCTCAGTCAAATGAAATTCAGTCAAATGAAATTTCAATCATATAAAGTAGACCCAAATGACTTGGGTAAAGCCATATACATTTGTGGTGGAAGATAAATAGTCTGTGGCAAAGAGTTTCCAGCCCATATTTTAGTCACCTAAATCACAGTTTTGGGAGGGATTTAGTAGAAACTCAGAAAATGATGTCCTTTGCAGCTAAGATGTTATATCCATGAAAAACATAACGAGTAAATATGCCAATACTTTTGTTATTATTTATTTTAAGGAAAGAGACAAGAAGTTCTGCATTGCTGAATTGTGAAACAGTGTGAGTGTACAGGGATACTTGTTGAAGTTAGGGTAGATGACCATTATATCTCAACATTTTTCTTACAATCATTTCTAATAATGTAATAGTCATGCAGGAGGATTTTCAGAATGGATAGGGTGAAGATGAGGTGGTGTTGGGTAGTACTATGCTGTGATATGATGAGATGTGACTTAGAAAAACGAGTAACAGGATAGATACTTCATACAGCATCATTATGCAGTAGATCATGTTGTGGTAGCTGTAGGAAATTAGACGAAAGTTGGTGCCCAAATCTGATTGAAAACCTAATTTATACCTAGAAGTTTAAGAAAATAATGAGCTAAGAGTGTTGAGATAGAGTGATGTGACACTTGGCTTGTTTTAGTAATGAGGTATGATGTGCAGTGTGAAGTTAGGGAGGGGTGTTGGGAGGAGTATGACATTGATGGGAAAATATTATGACAAGTATGATGGAGAGTTTAAGCTTTTGGAAACAGTAAAAGTTAGCTGAGAATAAAACGAAAAATAAAAAGAAGTAAATAGGTGGGTTGAGAGTAGAGGTTATATGGTGATGACAGGTGAAGACTAACTGAATATGGGTGGATAAGTAGTGAGTGTGGTATATTGTATAGCGAAAGTACCAATAGGAAGAGTAAGAGTGGAAGGTAATGTAGAATATAGTTATTAGGTAGAGTAGTAGTAGTAGTGGGAGAGGAGATGGGTGGAATTAAGAGTGGGATACATTTTAAAGATGATTATGGTAGAATGGATGGATGGGGATTAGTATTGGGTAGAAAGAGTGAGGATATAAAATTAGACACACTAGAAGAGGGGATCTTAGGATCTAAGCTGAATGAATTAGATATGCGTAAGGGCTTTGAGACTGAATGATTTGAACAGTGGTGTTGTATTAGGAGCTGTGTTGATCGAAGATATGTTATTCATGGTGTAGCCACCATGTGCAGAGCACAAGGGTATAAATATAGAGAAAGGAAGAGTTGGTAGTAACTGGAGCTATGGCAAGGGATCAAAGTGAAAACTCCCCCTGAAAAAAAATATTTTGCAAGGAAAATATCTGTGAAAAGTGCTGCATGATATTAAATGAGCAGAAATAACCACAGTGGGAGAAAACCCAGTTGTAAACTATTCTCTACATTTTCTCTTTTTGCAGTTAATTTAGTTTTGCTTTGTGATAACTGAAAGGGTTGTGATATAGATATGCTTACTGCTGGTTGTTGTTGTTGTGTCTTTCGGCTTATCCCGGTTAGGGGTCGCCACAGTGGAGCTCCGGTCTGCTAATGTTTGGCAGTGGATTTTTACGTGCTGAGTTACCAGCCCTGACGCACAACCTTCAACGAAGGCACGCCCATTCACACATGCCTCCACACAGGAGACACTCTAGCTGAGAATCGAATGCGACAACATTTTGCTGTGAGGTGACAATGCTACCACAGAACAACTACCACGGGTAAGAGGACTAAAAGCAAGCAGACTTAGGATCAATAAGTCTTATGGGGGAACTCCTCGGATAATATATGACTAGTCCCAGTAAAGCACTTAGTAGAAGGAAATCACTTTTGGGGAACCCACTAACTGCTTTTGCAATAACATTTTGTGTATTTTCGTTCTATTTCCTTTGGGAAGTATTTTACTCCTGCTAACTTATTTTCTTGTACTTTGAAGCGCTGTAGACAAGTCAAAGCTTTGTAGGTGACTATGAGTAACTTGCATACATTTTCTTTCTATCTCAGTTAGATCTTTTCTTGTGAAGGAAAATGCTAAAATTTGAAATCACCAATTTGAAACAAGCTTTAGTCAGTATTTTCAGAAACTAATCTATTTATTACATTCATTTACCCAATGTGTTTATAATAGTTGGCTGCAAACATAAAACTATACACTGGGTATACTACTGACTCCAAGGTTTGTGTGTGGCTTATTGGCCTAAGTCCAGGAAATCATTAAATATTGTGACATGACTCTTGCAACAGCTAACCAAAAGATGGCTTTAAAATGGTATCATAAGGGAAAACATAAGCAGAAGTTCAAAACGAAACTATGTTGCTTGCACACATTTTTATAAAGGAACTTAAAGGACACGATTTGGAAAAATGCCCACTTTCTTAATATGGAGAGCTTTATAACAAGCAGACATGAATTTAAAAAAGAGTGCACAAATGCAACTACAGAAGAAAAACCAGAGATGGCTGAATATATATATATATATATATATATATATATATATATATATATATATATATATATATATATATATATATATATATATATATATATATATATATATATATATATATATATATATATATATATATATATATATATATATATATATATATATATATATATATATATATATATATATATATATATATATATATATATATATATATATATATATATATATATATATATATATATATATATATATATATATATATATATACATATATACATATATATATACATATATATATATATATATATATACATATATATATATATGTGTGTGTGTGTGTGTATGTCTGTGCAAAATATTTGCTGTTTTGTTACATGGTTAATAGAAGCTCCATATTATGCAGAAAACAAAAAAAATATAGTTTTTTGATGTTAAACTATAAAAATGCTTCTGTGCTGCCACAATGACATAGCAGCATTAGTTTTTACCATTTCAGGATATGTAATTTCATAATTGGGGAAACATGGCTTGTTATTATATTGCACAATTCATCCTTTAATACAAATGGAAAGCCTAATTTATTACTTTTGCATTACTATCACGCTAGATATATAATATATTTTCTAATTTGCCCTTTCAAGCAGAAATATGGTTCTAAGCATGATCCCTACTTTATTAAGAGATGCTATTTTCTTCTTGCCTTCAGATCTATTATGAAATAGTTTTATTTATTTTTTTAATGAGAACTGATGCATGCGTCTTTAAATACAGAAATCAGATAGCTCTTGGGGGCAAGACTGGTCCATTTAAAACATTCATGCACAGTTTTGTCTATACATGGATACCAAACTTTACAGATGCACTATCATATAATAATGATAATATAATATAATATAATATAATATAATATAATATAATATAATATCATATCATATAAGATAAGATAATGGCAGACCTCAGGAAGAGCCACAAGGCTCATTCTCACCCCACAATTAAATGTGAAATAGTGGAAAGGGTGAAGAGCACCAGGATCCCGGGGGTGCATATCGCTCAGGACTTGTCTTGATCAATAAACACTAATCACATTGTCAAGAAAGCGCAACAGCATCTACACTTTCTAAGAAGGTTGACAAGAGAAAACTATCACCTTCAGTTCTCACAACCTTCTACGGGGGTATCAACGAAAGCATCCTGACTAGTAATCTCTCTATGTGGTATGGAAACCGCATGGTTTCAGATCGCAGATCTCTTCATAGGGTGTTGAAAGTGGCAGAGAGAATTATCAGTTCCATGCTCCCATCTATCCAGGACTTGTACTATGCTTGGTGCCTCAGCAGAGCCATGAAAATAGTCAAAGACTGCACTCACCCTGCCCATGGTCTGTTTTCATGTTTGTCTTCAGGCAGGAGATACCAAAGCTTACAATGCAAAACCACCAGATTTAATAGGAGCTTTTTTCCACAAGCCATCAGACTTCTGAACTCCAGTAATAACATACACCATACTGGTAAATGAGTTCTGGAGTTACAACACTGACGTAATACACAGACATGTACAATAACTCTACGAAAGTGCAATCTTATACCTTATGTGCAATATTAATGATGTCAAGTTAACATTCTATGCAATATGCCAAGTTAGCATTCCGTGCAATTTGAAATCTGTCTGATTTTGATCTGTGCAATATATTATCTGTGCAATACTTTGGGTACTGACAAAGACATGTAAGTGGAATAGTCTTGGTGCATGTCATTGTACTTGTTACTGCACTGCATAAATGTCTTAGTGTTGTTATTGTTGGATTAGCTTTAGTATATGGGTTATTATTGTAATAATGTTAATATATGTTGTATGCACATGTATGAGTTCAAAGTAATGCAATTTCCTTCAGTTGCACTGTTGTGTGGTCTGAATGACAATAAAGTTCACTTTGATTTTGACTTTGATATTATTTACTTATATCACTGAACAGAGGTAATCAGTAGCAGATGCAAAGAATGCTTCCAGGACCTTCAGAATGAAGAAAACCCCACGGAAATTGTACAGCCCCATACATTGCTTACAATAAAAGAGGGAGAAGAACACACCCAGGAAGAAGCAAGAAGAACACTATGGAAAATGAAGTTAGACTCAGATGAGGTCACTGCAGATTTGATTAAGACAATATTTTTTAGGGTAAATATGATGTGTGAGGGTAACTGTAGAAGAATGAAAAGAAAACCATGTCCTAGATGACTAGCATTCTAGTGTCAGGGTGGAAGAACAAAACGGACAGTCACAACTATAGATAGTATAGATGTATCATACTCCTCTCAACCTGCATGAAACAGCTAGAATGGGTGATTGGAAAAAGTAAGACAGAAGATGAGAATTTCAGATTCAAATCAGGATACAGCACAACCAACCCAACATTTTCAGTGAGACAGAGAGTGAAGAAGAAGCTAAAGATAAGGTAAGAGTCTGGCTGGGTATGCCTAGATTTGGAGAAAGCATATGACAAGATCCCAAGAAAGCTAATTTGGACAGTTTTGTGATGGTTCAAAGTCCAAGAAACATCGGTAGAATTAGTGCAGGCTATATACAAAGATTCAAAGATGCAAGTACCACCAGTGTATGGACTCAGAGTTTTTTCCCAGTGGGAGAATCTGTAGACTGGTGTTCATCTCTGAGTTCCCTGCTATTCATACTAGTGATGGACTACATTAGCAAACAGGTCATAGGTGACAGATCAGCAACGCTGCTGCATGCAGATGATGTGGCAGTACAGCAGACTCTGTACAGGAACTTCAACAAATTATATGGGAATGGAATGCAAAACTGAAGGCACATAGAATGAAACAGTGTACATACAAGACAATTGTCATTGAAGCAAATGGGGGAATCAGTAAAAGCTGAAAATAGAAGGAAGATAGAAGAGCAGGTTAATAGCTGAGTCAAAGCTAGAATCGGAGGGGCTGCATCCAACTGGCATAGAGTTTCAGGGGTAACTTTATGACAGAAGAATGGCAAAGAAGCTAAAGTGTAAGGTGCACTAAACCATGATGGGACTATTCCTTCTATTTGATACAGAAACCTGAGTAATGAAAGCAGAGCAGTTAAGGAAGTTAGTGGCAACAGAAATGAAGTGCCTGAGAGGGGTTATAGCATGCACACTTTGAGACACATGAAGAAATACTGACATTATCAGTGTATTAGCCAATCTAAGGAAGAACATGAACATTTTTGATGTTCCAGTACCTTGTACCATGTGTTTGAGTTTATGTGCATTCCCTGTGGACAGCTGATAAGTGATGTTGGATAGTCACTTGAACCATAGCCGTTAATACCTATAATATTAAACAAAAACAGAGTAAAATAAAAATGTAGAAAAAGAAGGAATGACTAACAGTGTTAATGAAAACACAAAACTTTTAATGCACAGTCTGCAATTGCTTCCATCTGTGCCACTGGCAGTGCTAAGACTTCATCAGTCTGAAAAATATAAACTCGATCATATTTAAATATGTAACTTCAATAATCATGTGAATAAAGAAGTACCGATGAGGTACTAAAAGCATGCAAACATTATTAACTAACAATTGTTTCAATATGAGCATCTTGCAGTTCTCAAAAAACAGATAACTAATAAAAAAATAATAAACAATGCATTCAAATGTACTCCTCAATAGTATTATCTTTAGGAATGGCCAAAAAGTGATATTAGAAGTAAGCCCTAAGGGTGAGAATACATCTGTTGACATTTGCAATTTACAATATGCCAGTGCTAAGTCCATATCTCATCCTGAACAGCTATTTGGCTTTTGATCAATTGCATAAAACAAAAATTACATGTTAAGTACTATGCTTGCCAGTCTCTGTGGTTTCTTTTTTTTTTTATTTTATTTTTGAGTGGTCTGTGAGCAGCTCTGTTGCTGTGGGAAAAGTGAGCAACATGTGAGAGGTGATGGTATATGAAAGACCATTACTTTTTCCAGTAACCAGCATCAGTGTGGATGTTCCTTCCTCTTTCTCACAGGCTGCAACTATTAGCAATTCTGTATTTATTGACTGGCTCATTACCAAAACATCTATCAACCTTTTGTTAAATCAGTTATAAAAAAGTGCCAGAACTACCTTTTGGTTAAAATATTATTGTAAACGCTGGTCATGTTAATGCTGAATTTCATGTAGATGGAAAAACATTGTTTCAGTATTTAGATATTTTCATTAAAATCAGAATATTGCAGTGGGACTTAACTATTTTCAGAAAGAAAGTGTGCTGCCATGGGTATCAGAGTGACCAATATTCCCCCAACAACTACTTTTCTAAGGAGTTTCTTACAGCATAGCATGTACTTAATGGGAAGACCAGTGTGGCATATTTGGAAATACTTAATAAGTAGTTATTATGGATAAATAATTCTAGCCTCCAATGAGTGAGACATTCAGGCAGAGGGATGAGAAGGAGGATGACTTTTTAAAGAAGTACAAACTATAGAAAATTGAAAGGGATATTAAAGACTATCAATCCAAGGCGGCTAGTCCTAAAGAGAACTGAACAAACCTCAGTGGTCAATGAACAATTACATTTTAACTGTCAGCCTCCTCCAGCTGAAATAGAGACAGGAGAAATGTTTACGTCTTTTAAGATCCTTCCACGCAGCTCTCAGAACCATCCTGAGGAGGTCCTTAAGGATTAAAGCCATACAAAAAATTTCAGCAGACAATCAGTGACTACCCATGGAAGTTGTTGTAACTTCCCAGAGAACTCCTCTGTCTGCATTAGCACTGAGGGAGAATCATGAAATATGACCCCAAACAGACGTTTTTCATAAAGAGAATGTTATGAAATGGAACATGGGCAAAATTTGTAACTGAATGGATGCGTGTCTCTTTACAGAAACAGAGGTCATTTGTTAATAGGAATCAATATAATTGGTAATAATTGCAGTACAAGGGTCAACTAACTGGATGAATGAAAAGAGAAACAAGAGACAGTTACTGAACTGAAATAAGTCACTATAGTTCTAATAAATTTCATGCTTTCTAATTATACATTTAAGGCATGGTCTAAGGGCAAGCTTTTAGTTATGCCAAAGGATGAACTTTTGTGCCAACAAGAAGGGTAAGAATGATAGAAACTGTAAACTATTTAGAAGTTAATCTTAAAAGTGATTTTTCTGTTTCATTCTGATTTTAGTACTTTAAAGTTTATTGAATCAAATGTTTCTGAACCATATGTTTAACTCCCTTTGACATCTCACTATTCAGATTGAGGGGATAAGTGAAATTATAGATTTATTAAACAAAAAAAGGGAAAGAAAGAAAGAAAAAGAAAGAAAGAAAGAAAGAAAGAAAGAAAGAAAGAAGAAAAGAAAACATGGCTAAGATACATAATTTGTTAAGGTCAGAAAAGTATTTCATGGTTTACAGGAATATTTATTTATTATGATAATGAAAGCTTATAAGGGGAGCTCTCTTGTGTTGATGGAATCCACTGACTATGATTCAGTGATGGCGCTTATCTTGTCTAATAGCAATTATTATAGGGAATTAACTTCTAATTATATCAAGCAAGTGAAAAGACAGGCTGTCAGCTTGTTATAGGAACTGCTGTGAAATGACAGAAAAGGGAAACATTTATTTGAGGTTTTCCATCCTAGAGATGGAATTATTCTTGGTATTCCTAAAGTACATAAAGATAAGGTTAACTCCCTCATAGGCAAGCTGAGGCCCAAAAGTGGAACCAGTCTCTATTTTTATTTTTGCTACAATTGGTGCATGATCCCTGATGCCCTATGATGTTGGTATTGACTTGATTTCAGCCTAGCTTGTCCAGTACAATGACATTTTAGTGATGGATGTCCATTTATTAAATGGGTGCGAACACCAGGTTCTATCAAATGATTTTTTTATGTTTAAAAATTATATTAATTAATTACAACAGTGGCAATGTTGGTCATCATAACACCTAATTACATTACTCTTATGACACCCTACTGGGTAGAGAATTTTGTATATAATCATAAACAATTTGGACAAGTTTTTTTTAGTTGCTTTAATGGCACTATTTTTCCTGATTAGAGGTGTCATTACAGGATTTAGATTAATGTTTTTTTACATTTCTTAATTGCAATGTTGAATTTTCAATGCTGACTATCAGCAGTGATAATTTTAAGATTAACTTCTTTGATGCGTTGGCTTATAAAATATTGTAAGTTTCTGGTTATACCTTAGTATTAGTTTCAAGAACAGAAGCAGTATTTTTTACTTCCTTAGACTAACATACATCTGGGCCTATATTAGAACACCAAACATTTGAAATGTCGAGTGTTCTAATATCGACCCATTTTCAGAGAACGCTGAAAATATTGAAGAAACAGAAAACCAAATTTTTTTCTAGGGAAAGAATTTGGTTGTCCATTTCTGTTGCTTTGGTATTTTCAGCACTCTGGTGGAAAGTTACAGGTCGGGTTCAAGTAAGTATACAATTGTGTGGACGTGTGGGTTAGGGCAGGTTAGGTGAGTTGGGGTTAGGGCGCAGGGTCAGGTAAGTGTGCGATTGTGTGGACGTGAGGGTTAGGGTGGGGTAGGTGAGTTAGGGTTAGGGTACGGGTGAGGTGATTGTGTGATAGTGATGGACCTTAGGGTTATGGTTTGGGTTAAGGTAAGTGGATAGTTAGTGGTGTATATATAGTTTAGTGTAGGTTTAGGTGTAAGAGTTTAGGTGTATGTGTGTGGATTACTGTTTGCTTGGTGTGCTTGTGTTGTGTGTATGTGTTTTAGAACAGCAAATTTTTTCCCTAGGAAAAACTTTGCTGTTCTGAATGTTCAATGTTTTGTATTTTCGATTGCTAGGGTTCGATATTAGAACACTCGACATTTTGTAATGTTCAGTGTTCTAATATAGACCCCCTACATCCACAGTATTTAAAAGATAGTATAGTGAAGTGTCAATGTGTGAGGCTAAGTTGTTTATCTGGTAATGACAATTTGTTTTATATTGTTTTAAATAAACTTAGTCAAAGGTTTGAGAAAATAGGATACCTACCCATAGTTGGGTCTAGCATTTGTGAAGATTTTTTGAGTAATAGGGATTAACATAACATCGTTCATCACTGGCAACTATAAAATTGATAGTGGTCTCATTAAATAAACTGTTAATAATAAATGGAAAATCCTCTGAAGTAATCATGAAGTATATGAGAGTATTGGCAGTGACTCTACTTTTATCACCAAAATGAGTTTTAGTTTGAAAAATCTGTCTATGATGATCCCTAGCAGATCCATTAGTGGTAGACAATGGATTTTTAAATGTATTAATTGTAATATATGTAAGTATACTGCTAATAGCTCCCACATTTATTATTAAAAAACTAGCACAACTTAAAAACTGGAGAAGTATTTCATATGTAATTCTGATTACATAGTCGAGGTAGCAATGTGTGGAATATGTGATTTGTTTTATATAGTCAATACTTTCAGGAAGCTTACATTTATAATTTACAGGCATTTGTATGCCATTAAACATTAGAATGTTGCAAATCTATAAACTGAACAAAGTGTTGTTTAGTGGAATTTCAAACTTTTTTATGTAGTTGATACTTCCATCTAACTATAGAGAAGGTTAGCTTTTGGATATTGTGAATATAAATGGCAGTTGTTAACAGATACATGCTCACTTTCAAGGATTAATTCTAGCAGCAGTTTTAAATTTTTGAGAAATCAATGAGGAGTACATTTTAATGTATAGCTTATTATTTTTCATTATTTTATTAATTTATTACTTTTCATTATTTTTGTTAGTTATAATAACTTCAGAGGTTTAGGATATTCATATGGAAATTATTGTTCAACTGACAAAGTTATCATGTTTATTGTTTCTTGTGGGTGCCTTCTAGTTACATGATTTTTGAAGTTACTTATTTAAATGTGATATAGTTTGTGTTTTATCAATCAGACAAAGTCTCAGTAGGATTTCTCTTATTGATGCCAACCCTCTATATGCCATGCAAAGTACAGGGTGTGCTGGAGATGCAGCTACATTACCTGTACCAAACACATATGTCAGAATGCATCTGCCCCCCCCCCCCAAAAGAAACTTACTGCTTATGTATAAATGTATATTCACTTTTGCAGTGTTGTATGGCAATCATGAGAGGTTCATTGACCAGAACTTCACCAAGAGAGAGAAGCAGACATTCTGGAACTGTCATACTGTATAAAATGTATACATGTGTTACCAGTCAGAAAATCTACAGAGACCTACAATCAGAAGCAGAGTCATCAATGTCCTTACCACTCATTTTTCAATGGTCATGGTTGACTGTAGTTTTTTTCAAACTCATGACCTAGACAGCCATTCAAAGAGTTTGGTATGTACTAAGGAAGAGTCATATACCCTATTACTTAACCAGTTATCTAGAATTTTTTGAAGGCTTGCAAAGATTTCTATTATTCTGGGGTACCTTCTCTAACTAACATGACACTAAGGTCAATGGTCATCTCTTTTATCCAGTCCTTTATATGCAGTCCTTTATGTTATTTGCCTTAAATCTACAATCAGTACTATTTCTAAAGTGGCGGCCACTAAGTGTACTAATGTATGCAGTGACTTTTGACCTCTTGTTCTTCCTGTCTTCATGGTTACCCTAACTTAAAAAATCATGTAACCCCTATGACCTATATTGACTGATATCTCTCTTACTTGTATGCATTGCTCCCCTATAGGGTAGTTCATCTTCATCTTCCTGCCCCCCCCCCAACAAAACATTAGGGTAGATTTTCATTACTTTTGTGCACATTCTAGCATGCAGTTTGGCAGTAAAGCAGCATATTGCGTATCTTAGCACAGCAAGTATAGTTACATAGGGTTTATATTGCAGAAATACTTAGTTATCCTCACAAGATTGATCCAAAATAATCTTTAATACTAATATAAAATATGAAGCAGTTATAGGCAGTCTGAATGCATGACTATACAGAGTGTTACAGACAGATAAAATACCTACTCATAATGAAAAAAAAAATGTGCTACTTATTGTCAGAATATCAGTACTGTGCAACACTGTTGTACTCACTCACTATTATGACTGTTCCTGCAACATTCGCTGTGGGTAGAGACAACTGTGCACCATGATATAAATTACAGTGTAGTATGCATTTATATATAATGAAGTTTAGAGTGCCAGATTGTCATAATTTATGCATGTTTGCTTTTATCTACCTATATATGTATGTATGTATATATGTATCTGGTTTGTCTGTCTATCTACTGTCTCTATATCTAATTATCTACCTATTTATTTATTGTTTTTAGCATTTCTTTGTTAAGCAGGGTAGAACACTAATCCAAATGGACCATATACAGGTTCATCTTGGGATTATTTATTTATTTTATTTATTTTTACATTTGTTAACCGGGTTAGTCCGACTGGGCCCTGAGAGCCCTTTTTCAGCGGAGACCGAAAGAGAAAGCTCCAGGAAAGTAATTAAAAAAATAAGAAAAACCTAACAATTCAAGTTGTAAGATACTTAACTGTACAGAAACAGAAAGAAATATACAATACGATTACATACAAGGCGGTACTTTTCCGTTATTAGGGCAACACTTTTAACGTGCATGCACTGATTGCACAGCAGTTAGCCCTGAAGCAGTTGTTTGGAAAGAGAAAGAAACACACATAAAAATCATGTTCCTAAAAGCAGGGTTAGATTTTTATGTCAGGATAATCTTATCTTGATTTTTTAAAGGGCTTAACAAAGATTCTAAGTCAAAAAAAATGTGTTAAATGGATAGACCTTCCTTGCTGCAGAGTGCGAGTTGTTACTCAAACATCTTATTACATAATGGAAAAGTCCCGTAATAATAATAAATGTTGCTGGAACCCAACCACTGTGTTAACAAATGTGCGACCATAAAAAAAAAAAAAATAGTAAACAAGAAATGGAACTGCAGGTCGTAATAGGCAATAGCAGGAGTCATGAAAATATCACCAACCGAAGAACTTTCAAGCTGTTTCTGAAAACTTAAGACATACAGTTATTTTCATGCAGTTCACTTATGTCATATATTAAAAAAAAAACAATCCATTTTCTCAACAGGCTGTTAATCATCAGTTGCTTCAGATAATGACCACCTTTAGTATTCTTCGGCTCCAATTAAAAACAAAAAGTCAGCTCGGTAAATAACGCTGAATTGTCGTGTCACTTCCGCTCCTCCTCCTCCTTCTCCTCCTATTAAACCTAGCTTCCCTTCCAGTTCAGCAACCTGTTTACCATCAATTGTTCACATTTACCTTACAACTTTTAACATGGTCCTTTAGGAAAGTAACATTCGAGTTAAATCTCATCTGCAGGTTTCTGTATACAATTTCATAATTATGAGTGACAGGAAAATAAGTGTGTGTGTGGTGCACACAACAGCAGAAGCTGTGAAATCATTGCGAGCATGTGACTGCAAGCACTCATTAGAAGTGTTGCCCCGATAACAGAAAAGTACCTACAAGGCAAAAGTACAGTATTTTGAGAATGCAGTAACAATATGTTTGAGAAAGTTGGTTAGCATTAAGTTATTTACAAGGAATGTACCAATGCCTAAAAAAAAAAAAAAAAATTCAGAGTAACAATATGGCATATGGATTACAAATTAATAAAGTAAACATAAGCAAGATAATCGGATAACAATAGATATTATTTTAAATTCATGCAGCTAAAAGTTTTAACACTTGTGTGACAACAATGCGATTACTGTATATTTGCAATGTATAAAATATCATGCTCAAAAGGTATTTAGTAGATGATGGTTTAGGTATGTATAGTAGAGGACGATTGGGGAGAGGAAAGTATAAGGTAGAGCTAGGGCAGAGATATGGGTGAGGTTACGTGGAGAAGCAAAGGTGAGAAGCCTGGGAGGAAGCATGTCTATAAACTGTGTATGCTGGTGGACATTTTGAAACAATATATTCCAAGTAATGTGATTAATGTGAATGCATTTTACATTTTAATTCAGGAAGCAATGTCATTTAAAGTGTTGTCTGGTACGAACAGATGGTTTTGATTTTAGTGGTTAGAGACTCCCACATTCTGGAAGCCAGAATACCCTGTGCAGTGGAGATTATTATAGGGTGTTTGGAGAATGTGGCTAGATGTGTGTGGGGGTGACCCCAGGTTGTATGTCTTAGCACACTTAGTATGTTTGTTGGTAAACAATGGAAATTGCTCTTGGATGAGTAATTTAAAGAAATAACAGAGTGCAGTATAACTAAGACATTACCAGTTTAGCTGTAGCTACATATTGTTGCAAAGTGCATGCCCCACCTGCTTTGTAGGACAATATATATATATATATATATATATATATATATATATATATATATATATATATGTGTGTGTGTGTGTGATTACAGTGTATATCTGCATAGATGGTTGTTGGATGTTGATGGGTTATAGCACATTACTGTAAATATATGTTACTGGGCAGGAAGTAACACTATTGTATGTAACATTCTTGTGGTGCAATGTGGTATGGCCTCATAGATATTAGAATATAAGCAGCTGGTGCACAACACATGCTGCTTTTATATGTTTTGCAGGCAACATTTGCTGCAAAAAGATCAACATTTTATTTATTTATTTTATAAGTTGCTAACCTGGAAAGTGATCTGGTCTATTGTTCTGCATACAAGACTACAATAAGAAAATAAATCAGTATTCTCCAGTGACCTACTTCATCTTTCCCATTTAATCTACTCTGATACTATGGTATTATTAAGATTAAAACGATTTCAACTTGGGACAAATTCTTCAAACTTGAATAAATAAATAACTAATACAAATAAAATAAAAAAAAAAAAACTAGTGTGTACATTCTACAGCTTTATATTCTTGGACCCAAACTCTGGGAATCAGCAAGAAAAAGACTTGTCATCTTACACCAAATTCTGGCCCTAAATAAAAACACATATTTGAAAGCAAGCCAATGCAACTGATATACCCCAGATCACATTACCTATCATCCACTGTCATACAACAACTATTCTGTTCTTCACTCTAAATTTTGTAGTGATCACAAAAATAGTTTTACTTAATACTTGACATGACATTCTATCTCTCCCACTGTTATAAAATTTTAAAACTGGAAAAAAGTACTTATTTTAATAAGAAGGTTGAGGAATCAGTACATCAATGTGTGTTCATGTCAATCGATTAACAACTCCTTAATCAAGTACGGACTGATAAAAAAAAGGCCAAAACAACTTTAGGTGAAATGTTGGAGGAAAGCTACTTGCACTTGCATGTGAGGGGACACCCCCACACCCCAAAACTTAAATATACCTAATCCAAGTTCACACAATGGTGGAGAAAAAAGAAAACTCCACTGCTGATGAAAGTTGTTTTGTCTAAATTTTTTCACTATCAGCATTCACTCAAATGGTGGTTAATCAGTTTACACATTCCCCATAAAAGAATAGTGAATCAAGAAATGGTTGCTTACTTTATTACCAGTTTTGTATATATTGCATGACTTCTTGATCTGGACATTGTACTCTATACTTATGATTTGCTTTTATCTTTGAAACTATTTAACATTATTTTATTGTTTTAAATCTGCTTTGTCCAGTTCTACCACAGATAACAAATACAAATAAATAAACAAACAAATAAATAAATAAACCAGAAAAAACGTTGTCAAGACTGTCAATATTTAGTTTGACTAATTTCATAGAGAGAGCATCTTTGTGTTAGCAATGCATCTGATTATTACTAAGTGTTTTACTCAAGTAAAACCATGGTATTTACAAAATAAATGAGAGAAAGTTCCTGAGCTGTGTTTCTCTCTGTGGATATAGTTTGTATAATTTGTAAATTGACAGAGTAGATAAGTGCCGCCAATTTAATAGTTAGTATTATCAGTCATTTGCAGGATGTTTCATTCTTCTCATTTTACCTGACTTAGATATCGATCCATCCCTTGCTCTTAGCGAAAAATCCCCCTATGAACTTAAACATAGTTAAATAAGTGTGTGGCAGGCAAGTTATCTCCTTAAGTGAATACACGTTTTGAACAGTAATGGATTGTAACAGATGCTACATTTTGAATCAACATATTGGTAATTGAACCAGTAATATAGGCAAAGCAAACTGTTCACTGTCAGCCACATGGTGTCTAATGTATAGCTGAAATTAGAAACCCACATTTAAAACACACACAGACACATGCACGCATGCACGCACGCACACACACACACACACACACACACACACACATGCATGCACACACACACACACACACACACACACACACACACACACACACACACACACACACACACACACACACCATTTGTTAAGGCACAACAAACCACCTAGGAATTTACATTATTGACTCATTCATACCTAGGGTGTCAATCCCTTTGTGTTGTGCCTCTCACCTGCAGCACTGTTGTGTGATCTGTCTGTCTCATTCAAGCCTACAGCATTGGAAAGGCAGACATTCACACAATGTCATTACTAACAAGCTGCAGCATCTAACATTTGTGCTCCGTCTGAGGTTCGTGTTTATTCACTGAAAATAGTGGCAAACATGCTTATCATACACATACGTAAATCATCATGTGTACTATTCTTAGGTTTTTTTATTTTTGACACAATGCAGATTTGGTGAAAATATCTATTTATACTTTGCTCATTCCTTATAGCTCATTTCCATGTTGAAGATTGATGAAGTCTTGGTTGTACATCAGAAAGACAAATGCACGTACTACTGTTTGCTTCAATAAAACATTGGTGATTAAGTTGTATGTCAATGTATAGAATATTTTCAGAATGTCTGAATATGTTGCTGTCACACTAAGCTTTGCCTGCAGCCTCTTTGATGGTGGACATTTCTGCTGTAACTGTAATAATCTTTGCTGGACAGCTCTTTACATTTGATGTCAACAAGATATGCAGTTTAGAATGTCTGAGAAGTGGTTTATAATGCCTTTAAGCAGTGGAGCTGTATGGCATCCACCCTCACACGATTCTCTTGCAGCACATTGGTCCAACATGCTGCCCTGATTTTCAGATTTATGTTTGTTACTCGGTATCTGATGAGGGTTGTGCATGCTATTGTTGTGGAAACATACCTTAGGGAAAGATGTGCTGGTGCTAGTGTGAGGACCATTACTGATATCATAAGGCTTAAGACCTTTTCTGGAGACTGTTTTCCTAGACACTATGGCCCCATTTCATTGCCTCTGAGGTTTGGCTGTTGCACACTTGATACCTCACATGAAGGACAAGAAAAAGCTATTCCCTCTGGAGCAAGGAACATGGAATGTCTCATTCTCTATTATTGCCCTGAGGAAAAACACTTGTTAAATATAGAGACCTTTATCTCAATGACAGGTAAGTATTATGAGAAACCACTCCCAAAAGGTACCCGCCAGATGACCCTTCTTTGAATGTCTGCCTGTTGAAGTTCCTTGTAGATTGGTCTGAGTTTTCTTTACCTTCCTCAGGAATATTATATTTATTACAAGATGACAGCCATTACTGCACTATAAAAGTGTTTTTGCATTTGTTTCTACTGTTTTCTTGAAAAAAAAAAAATCTTGCTTTTTTCCCGCCTTACTAAGCTAGAAAAGCCCCGTTTCAGATACCTGCTGATACCTGGACTGTGTTTAAGCTTCTGTGTTTGGCCATACCTTACTTGGGCAAAAAGGAAGCTTCTTTGTTCACCAGTGAGAGTGGGGAGCTCTGAACAGCCTACCTGCCCTTGGAGGAGTGGTTTCTGCCCAGAAACTGTAGTTTTATTGGCCATTTTGGGCTAATTCTATCTCTTTAATCTTTCTGATATAAAAACTGCATTTGCACAGTTTTTGTGTTTGTATAAGCACAGAGATCCTGCCCAGGTGTCCTGCAGAGACCTACAATGCCAGAGAGACAAAAGGAGAGACTTTGGAGTGTTTAAATACCATTTTTTTGTTTTTTCTTTTTGCTTATTGCTATTTTTGCCTAAATGCTCATTTTCTGGTGTTTATTGCTTCTCAGAATGCTCATTTTTACACTGAACTTACATTTGTTTGTGCCTGCACTTTAAAATTCATTTTTGTTGCAAATTGTATTTTTAACTGTTACTGGCTTCCCACTCAAGTGAGACAGTCATTACTACACTATAAAAGTGTTTTTGCATTTGTTTCTACTGTTTTCTTGAAAAAAACAAAAAACAAAAAAACAAACAAAAAAAACTTGCTATTTTCCCACCTTACTAAGGTAGAAAAGTTCAGTTTCAGATACCTGCTGATACCTAGACTGTGTTTAAGCTTCAGTGTTTGGCCATACCTTACTTGGGCAGAAAGGAAGTTTCTTTGTTCACCAGTGAGAGTGGGGAGCTCTGAACAGCCTACCTGCCCTTGGAGGAGTGGTTTCTGCCCAGAAACTGTAGTTTTATTGGCCATTTTGGGCTAATTCTATCTCTTTAATCTTTCTGATATAAAAACTGCATTTGTGCGGTTTTGTGTTTGTATAAGCTCAGCAGATCCTGCCCAGGTGTCCTGCAGAGACCTACAATGCCAGAGAGACAAAAGGAGAGACTTTGGAGTGTTTAAATACCATTTTTTTTGTTTTTTCTTGTTGCGTATTGCTATTTTCGCCTAAATGCTCATTTCCTGGTGTTTATTGCTTCTCAGAATGCTCATTTTACACTGAAATTACATTTATTTGTGCCTGCACTTTAAAATTCGTTTTTGTTGTAAATTGTATTTTTAACTGTTACTGGCTTCCCACTCAAGTGAGACAGTCATTACTACACTATAAAAGTGTTTTTGCATTTGTTTCTACTGTTTTCTTGAAAAAAAACCCCCAAAAAAACAAAGAAATCTTGCTATTTTCTCACCTTACTAAGCTAGAAAAGTTCAATTTCAGATACCTGCTGATACCTGGACTGTGTTTAAGCTTCTGTGTTTGGCCATACCTTACTTGGGCAAAAAGGAAGTTTATTTGTTCACCATTGAGAGTGGGGAGCTCTGAACAGCCTACATGTCCTTGGAGGAGTGGTGTCTGCCCAGAAACTGTAGTTTTATTGGCTATTTTGGGTAATTTCTATCTATTTAATCTTTCTGATATAAAAACGCATTTGCACGGTTTTTCCACACCGGGCAGCGCCGGTTAGCTAGGGTTAAACTATTCCCGACTCCACGAAGTCTCCTCTTCAGTTTTTCCCTTGGAACTAGACAAACCTTCAACTTTAGCACTCAAACCATTCATTTTGCAGCCCAGCACTTGCTTAAAACTCAAAACAAGCACTAAATACCCTAGCACTAAACCCCCCCTATACTGTCCAGAATGATAAGGCTCTCTATTCGTCCACACCAGTCAATCAGAAAAACAGCTCACTCTACCTATTCAGGCATGTCCAAAGGGCAGTTTCCAGTGTACTCTCCAGTCCAACTGGTGAATCTGGGAATTTTGAGGCAATATTACAACTGCCTCATGTACACAGACAACCCTCTCCTCCTACCACCAAACACTTATATATGCGAAACATGCAATTATACAGCCAGACTGGAGGCAAAGCTCTCTCAACCCCAGACTGTAACTGACTGTCAAGAGGAAAAGGGTAATACTTGCAACACACCACCAGTCTCACATAGACCTAACAAACCAACACAGGCAAATAACACACATAAATACACGAAAACATACTCAGAGGCTCTAAATAAAAATCTGCAAAAGCAACAGAGACCTCCAAAGCAGACATCCAAGCAACCTCCATAACCCATCACCGACCATGAAACACATACTTCACATAATCAGTGTGCCATGCTATCACAGCCCTTAAGGCAAAAATAACATACCCAACACACTAGTAATAGGCGACTCTATAGTCAGGCACACTGATGTCTCACTAACTAGGCTGGACAAGGAGAAGGTTACAATTAGCTGCCTGTTGGGTGCCAGGATCTGCCACATAACACAAGCACTCAGGTCATTCCATAACAAGTACAAATATGACTCTGTCATTGTACATGTTGGTGTGAATTACCTGAGACATACCTCCCTGGACTACATGAAACGAGACATGGAAGAGCTGATCATGTAGCCCAGGCAGGTATGACCCTGACTCTGAATAGCATTCTACACTCACCAAGAATGTTGCCACAGTATAAAGAAAAAAAATGATCAACTTCAACAATTGGCTAAGTTTCTGGTGTCATTCAAAGGGGATCCAGCATCTGTCTGCCTGGGATGACATGCTCGACAAGCCACGTTGCTTCACAAGAGATGGCTTGCACCTGTCACCCTTAGGCTTTCGAATACTGACCAAGGCTCTTGCCACCTCCATAGTGCCTTTTTTAGCAAGGCTCAAAAGACAAACCCACCACCATAAATAACGCAAGTAACCAAAAACTGAGGGTAATGCTACTCAACGCCAGAAGTCTAAACCTCAAAATGCACATACTCGAGGCACTCCTCAGTATGGAGAACATCGATATCTGTGCAGTAACAGAAACCTGGTTTAAGGCTCCAGAGAGCACCCCAGCACTACCAGGCTGTAACTCATACCATACCTTTCGGCCACAGAACCCAGACTGAAACACAAAAGGCGGGGGTGTATCCATATTTATCAAGGATATTCACACCTCCAGGTTAGTGGCGCAGCACGATGGATCAGAGATCATCCAAGTGCAACTAACAATGGGCAAAACTGCAATCCAAATTGTAGCTTGCTGCAGATCACCCACCATGGCTCAGGACCCCCATTCCACATTTCTGGAGACACTGGGAAATATGAAGGTCATACCAAACACCCTAAGACTGGGTGATTTCAACTACCTAAACATTAACTGGGAGAACTACTCAAGTACTAACTCCCTTGCCCAATGCTTCCAAAATTTATAAACTTGAATGCCATGGATCAACTGGTCAACACCACCACCAGAGGGAACAACATATTGGACCTGGTCATCACCAATATGGGTGACCGGTGTTCCACACCTGACATCAACCCCTTGCTGGTTAGATCAGACCATAGACTAATCACTCTGGATATTCACATTCCACCCCCTTCCCCAATCAAGGAAACCATCATGAAAAACTTTTCAAAAGCAAACTTCACATTACTTAAGACCGAGGTGGAAAGGTTCACAGCCCCCACACCAATGGACAATGCTGTCCAAGCTGCTGAAGCCTATACAAAGGCACTCTATGATTATCTGCATGAATGCATGGATCGTGCTATCCCAAGTAAAACCAAGACACACTCCTCCAAGAAAAGGAAACCAGTCTGGTGGACCCCTGCCATAAACAGGCTCTATAACAGAAGGAGGAAACTAGTACAGATAAGAGCAAAATCCCTAGAAGGAAAGACATCCCTTATCAGTATCAGCAAGAAACTACGATCCCTCATTAAATCATCCAAGACCAGCTTCGAAAGAAAAATTGCCAAGGACTCCAAAGATAACCACAAAGCATTCTTTAGCTATGTCAAGAACCTAAGTGAAAACTCTCATATCTGCTCTGAGTTGGTGCAGAATGGCACAAAATTCACTGAACCAAATGATATTGCCAGCATTTTGACAGGTTCAGTGCAAACCTCACACCCCTCTCAATCCCTAAAGGGCCCATAACCATACCAGAAGAATGTAAGGCCCCAGCAATCACCGACACACAGGTTAAAACAACCCTATCCAAAGCCAAAAACACAGCCTCAGTGGGACTGGATGGTATCCCAGGCTGTGTCTTACAAGAGCTCCAAAATTAACTAACCCCTGACCTAAACACACTGTTCAAACTCAGCCTCTCTACAGGCTATGTACCCACAGAGTGGCGCACAGCAACAGTTATCCCACTCCACAAAGGTGGTGCCACAACGGACCCCAGGAACTATCGCCCTATAAGCCTGACTAGCCTGGTCTGCAAGGCTATGGAGCGCATCATCATGGAACTCATTAACAGAGACATTGGGAACCTCCAAACTTTGGACCCTACCCAGTTTGGCTTTGTTAATGTCGGATCATGCCTCCTAAATCTGGTGAACTTCTTTGAAACAGTTACCAATGCATTAGATGAGGGTAAGGCGGTCCACACAGCCTACCTAGACCTCGCAAAGGCTTTCGACACCATTCCCCATTCTGGTATTATAGACAAACTCACCATCCTGAACATTAACCCCTACATCATAAGATGGGTTGCAAATTGGCTCATGAACAGAACCCACATGGTGAGTGTTGCAGACTCTAGGTCCGACTCTAAACCGGTTACAAGTGTTGTCCCCCAGGGCTCAGTCCTAGGACCCCTCCTGTTCAATATATACTTCTCAGAGGTACAGACAAGCACAGGAGGACTTTGGCTGACCAAGTTCGCAGATGACTGCAAACTAGAAGCCATAACTGATTCTCCGGCTGATACAGACACCCTTCAGAAGGGTCTCACTGAGATGGATACCTGGTGTCAAAACCATGGCCTCAAGCTGGATGCCAAAAACTGCATAGTCATCCCCATTGGAAAAAACAAAGTACCTGTGAACTACCACATAGGTGGTAGTCCCCTAAATACAGAAAAAGTAATAAGGGATCTGGGGACCCAAGTAGATAGCAATCTCTCCTTTGATACTCATTTTGCCAAGGTGGTTAGAAAATCCTTCTATGTGGCCCACCTAATCTCATAAGAGTTCTCATCCAGAACAAAGAAGGTTATTGTGCCTCTCTACTCATCACTTATTAGACCCATTATAGAATACGATGTCCCATTTGGGATGTACCTTACAAGACACCTGCAACAGCTGGAAAGGCCACAAAAGTACCTCACCAAGAGGATTACTGACCTCAAACAGATGATCTATGCAGCCCGACTAAAGAAACTCCAGCTGTACTTGGTTGCATACCGCTTACTCAGAGGTGATCTCTGCTTGACATACAAGGCCATGTCCAACCCAGAATTGATGGATATGCTCCACCTAAAAAAAAACAAATCCCTGAGAGCCACATGCTCTAGGGATATAAACCTTACCACAATGATAAATAGGATGTGCTGGAGGGATAGATTCCTGACCCAGAGACTCCCCATGCTTTGGAACAAGATTCCAATATACATCAGGCAGAGCCCCTCACTAGCACTCTTCAAGAGAAACCTTGACGGGTGGATGGGAAACAGAAAATCTACCCCGGGGATCACTGCTGTGGCTCTGCTGGACAGAGGTGCAGGAAACTAATGGCTCTGCTGGTCAGAGACACAGGGAATTAATCTAAGGGGGTGTCAAAGGCCAACGCACTCTGGCTAGGCTTTTAAATGCCCTTGGGCAGATAGCCTAGTACTTACCTATGAACCTATGAACCTAAGAAGAATGAGTATCCTAATATATCTTAGCCAAGTGACCTGTCTCCTAATGATGGTGTTTTTTTCAGCCTGAGAACAGTTAGATTCTACTTTTGTTCCTTATAAAAGATGCTGTTACCCTATATAAGATGTCTTGAGAGCAAAGTGATGTCCTGCCAAAGCATTGCAAGGCAGAATATTATCTGATCTTTCCACTCAAGCACATGTCCTACAAATCACAACACCTTTCACCTTACCATCTGAAATTTGTACAGGTTAAGGAGAGGTTATTCAATTCTGCCATACTCAGATTTTTAACTATCTTTAACACCTTCCCAACTTCTAATATACCACGATGGATCAGGTGCTGGAGGAACTGTCCTAGTTATCCAAGTATATGATTATGAAAGACAAGGAAACACCACCACCAGAGGCTCTGCAGTGTCCCTTTTTTGTAACCCACTGAAACTCTAACTACAGTGACTTTATCACTAAGCCAAACTCAGGAAAGTGCCATTATCAGAAGACATGTCTCAGGCTGTCTTCCTTTAATGGTGATCTCAAGCAGACATTTCTGACTGAAGTTGATTAGGCTTCCCTGTAACTTGATGAGGACCTTCACTGAAGAAACAGATACTGATAATGCCATGGCATGAAATCTCTGTGAAACCCTCCTATGCTCATTTTGCACCTCTTCAGTTTTCTAAAAAGAAAAAAATCCCAGTACAAAATAAAGAGAGCTATAATTCATTAAACAATTTTGATTCCACCCCTGCTGGCCTACTGTTAAATCAACACTAGCGCACTCTAATGCATATTAATATTCCACAATGTTCACAAAGCTTTCAGGTATGGCTACCCTTCTTCAGTGTGAATATTGTGGAATATTAAAAGCTTCTACTTCATTGAGCATTTCCAGTGTCTGTATAGATCTGTTGTATTTGTTCTGTGGTTTTTGCAGACCTGGTTTACCTTTGTGTTGGTCTTTTTCTTGTTATTAATAGAACCAACAGTGTCATAGTCTTCCGGCACCAAAGGTAAGTGTGCTACCTGTTACACCACTAACAATGTTATGCCATTTTAAATGGTCTAGTCCATCCCTACAGTGAGCACATTTAGTATTCAGAGCATATAACAAAGGTTGTTTTTCAAAAGTAAAAGAACTACTCAAGTAGTTACCACTAAAGTAAGGACAACACTTTGAAAAGCTGTACTACTGCATTTTTTTAACTATGCACTCTAAGTTATTGTTTCCTCTAGTAGTAACAGTCTGAGATGATTGTAATATTCTGGAAACAAATCAAGCTAAAGAATACCACATTCTTTGTGCTTCTTGAATATTCCACCGGAGTTAAGAAATTGTTTTTTTTTCATTTAAAAAGCTGCTTTAAAGCATTTGCTGTGTGTGCACCCACAACTCTGATCTCTCTAGCCGTGTAGTAAAGAGTTGTACCTCTCTTGGTTTATTCTGTATAAGCATGAAGATGCATTTGTTTGAGGAATCCCTGTGTGCATGTCTAGGAGGTATAGCATTGTATAGTATAGTATAGTACAGTAAAATGTACCAGCAGTTTCTGGCTTCCAACAAAGGTATACATTGTAATCATCATCTTAAGCTATATATCTATGAATGTATACAACTTTGTATTTATAAGTTCATAAGATCATAGGATATTACCAGGCAAATGGTCCTAGGGCTCTTACAAGCTTAGCCAAGTTCAACTGTTGTTCCCTTAAGGGTCTAGAGATATGGTCTATGTTATAAGCAGATCTAATATTTGCAAATGTGTACAAATTAACAGTATTGTTTGAACAAGTTCTTAATGTATGCAGGTATGCATTGGATCATGGAGATGGTTCAAAGGCACATTAAAAATTTGCTATAACGCTTTTCAAAAATGTCATTGTGCACTGAAACTGAAACTTACCATAAAACTAATTTTATTATTGCTGAACCTCAAAGGTAATTGAGTACTGTCTTACATATGAGGTTGACTGATCTGACAGTTAGTATATTTAGTGCAGTGGGAGGGGTACAGGCTGCGAGTTGCCCATTCAACAACTTTTTAACATCACTGTTAGTATAACATTAATGTTTTTCCTAATAGTGGGTGAAATGATTAAGGCTGAGATATTTTGCCAAGAATCTTATATTTATCAGTGATTTTTTTTTAAATTTATATAAATAGGTTGTCGCTGAGAATTTACCAGTTGTTACAGTCTAACTTCCTATGAAATGAATAATAATATAATACAGCATAATATATAATGCAGTTCAGTTTGCAATCTAAGTTGACATCTCCTATGGAAGCATCGATAACATATGTCCAACATGTTCAATCATTTTAGCACTTTGTCCACGTTCAACCACATGCATTATCCTTACTGCTTATGCATTCCTGCCATACCCAAGCCAGTACTAAAGTGTGTATTTATACATTGATATAACATTGCCCCTTTTGCCCAAGCACGCATATACGTTTGCCTTTTCCTTGAACAGTGATTGCCCATTTTGTTTACTGCACATCATCTGAAATACATTTACATTAATCTGACTAAATTAATACAGGGTTTTTGTTTTACTTTTACACAATGCATTAGATCATGAAACTTTACTCATTTCACTTGCTTAAGACTGACATTAACTTATCCCCTTTTACATGCAAAATTGCTGTATATTGCAATCAACTATATTAGCTGTACTGTGAAGCAAAACTCAATACTGATTATTGTTGGCTATTAAATGCAAAATGTATCATTAACATACCTCCCAACTGTCCAGATTTTCACACAATGTCCAGATTTTTACCTCATCATTTTGGACTCTTCCTCAAAAAACTTTTTGTTTTCTGGCATATCACTGAGGATTGAAGTCACTAAATAATGCTATATGTTTGGATTTCAGACTTCATATCCTTCAGAAAATGCATGCAAACAAAAATCATGTTATTCTATCAACACTCTGTAAGATTAATATTTAAAATTTCTCCCTGTTTTTGATCCTTTGTCACTCGATTATTTAAGGCTTTGTCCAGATGTCTTGTGCTAAGAAGTTGAGAGGTGTTATCATTAATCTTCCTTCCTGGACAGTGACCTGGCACATGGGCTACTAATCAAACCTATTATTATGTGTTGCACAAGGGAACACATACTCCATGAAGGCATGGTTTTCCTAATTTTTTTCTTGAAGCCTGATGTTTTATCCATTTCTGTCTTCTTAGATCCAGTGTTCATATCTAGAAGGGGACAGCTAAAGAAACAATCTTTTACATTAATGTCATGACGTTTGTTATACCTGCATTTCATAATACTAACTCAGTGTTTTTATTTCAGTTAGCAAACATACTGTAAATGTAATACATGCATATTGTTCACATGTGCATGTATTCTTAACTGGAGTTTCATAGCATTCTTGCAGCAGTAAGTAAAGAAAGAATATTCAGCATCTTTAACCTCACTTTCCTATTGCAAATGTTTTATTGTAATTTTATGTTATACAAATATACTGCAAACAGGAGATAATGACAGCACAGCAAACGACAGGAAAACCTTATGAAATCAAGATGATAGACCAGGTGGTCACATGAGTGCAATTCAACAAAATGAGGCTACAAGTGATTGGAAAATACACTTTCAAATATGGAAGAACTATCTATTATATATTCTACACTAACTCATCCATCACAGAACTTCATCCCTATCTCATATCACATTGATGTCTTCTCTATCCTTGTAAAATGTTTATCTTTCCACTACACAAGGATATGTCACTGTCTCTCTCTGTCTCTATCTATTCATTCTTGCAGACTTATGTCATCCCAGCCTGGGCACACAGCAATCATTACCCACTCAGTACTTGAGTTTCTATCTCAAATACTGCTTTTGTATAAAGATTTTCCTTAAAGTATGTGTACTGTGGAATGCAGCCTCCAAAACTGGTTTTGTATAATTTTCAGAAATTATTTACTTACACAATGCAATTAATTTGTTGCTTCGATTCTCGATATATCTCTGTTATAACTATATAAATGCTTTTGTGTTATCACATTTTCTACTTTATCATAATAGCTTTTTGTATGTAACCATGGAGCTTTTATCCCTGTACCTCTGTTGAAAAGAGGTTTCAATTCCGAATAGGACTTTGCCAGTAAACAAGTGCAAATAAGTAATAAATATATTTGGATAAACAAATAATGTATACAGTGTAATTCTGTCTGTGAGAGAACAGGAGACTGCATTATTGTAGGCATTTATTTGCCTGTAGTTAGTGTGAGTTTCTATTGGCTGTACACTTGCTCTGCTTTGCTTTAATTGTTGTTGCGATATGCACTATAGTGCTTGATTGAGCCATGCTGCCTGATGTTGCATACCTGATCAAAAGAAGTACCAGAAGTGACTAGTATACTGTTCCCTCAGCACCAGGTTAGAGAATTTTGAGCTAAATTTGAAACTTGTGTTGCCTTCCAAAAGCATTTTTATGTATGGGATGGTTTTTGCCACGGAGAGAAGGGGAAATTGTAATGTTCTATACATATAGTTCCTGGTAGCTAGCTAGCAGTCTGAATTTCTATTTGTTAGTTGTTTTCTCTGTCTTCTTTTAAATTGTACTTGTGCTATCCAGTGGGTGCATCTTCTTGCCATTCTACTTCAGGAAATCTGAAATCAGCTCTTTTAAGTGACTGTGCAATGGACAGCAGCTCTCAAATGCAAACAAATTAATCCTGGCACCTGTGCCTGAATTTATTTTACTGCATTTGCTTGCTTGTGCACTTGAGCTGGTATTTTGTGCTACTGTTTAACTGCTGTATTTAATTTATTTGCATATTTTTGTGGCCCATGAACCTCTTTTCTTGAATAATTTGCCTTATTGAACTGTGAATTGTTTTTTCTGTGCTGCTGAATCATCACATTGTGTTTACTTCATTTTGTGATACACATGCCTGCATTCTTTTTTCTGATTTTCCAATTTTCCCTTATCATTTTTCAAAAGTATTATCTATTGTAAATGCTAACCTTTAAAAAAAACATTGCATTTGTGACAACAGAACACAATCTGTATACTAAAACATGAGGATACAAAATTTCCATACAACAGTCATATAACATGGGAGATCAAAACCACTTTATAAGAAAAGAATTAAAAAAGAATTGAGCACTAATTTGTTTAGATCTATATAGCTATACTGTGATTAATGTGTGTCAGATTTAACAGATGTGAAAGAAAACTGTCACTAGAAATAATCCTGTATTGAAGGACTATTACATATGGTTATTTACATTTATGGGTGAATCATAATGGAAATCCAAGAGTAGAATTAATCAAAATCTCACTTTATTCTCTTAGAATATTAAGCGCTTCCATTCTGGTACATGCACTTCTTCAGAATCATTACTATATTAAGCACTTTTGTTTTAATACATGGACTTCTTTAGAATCATTTGTACCAAGACAAAAGCACTTAATATTGTAAGACAATAAAGTAAGATTTTGGTTCATTCTGCTCCTGGATTTCCATTATGTTTTAGCATTTTATTTGATTGCCTTTCATCGGTTCTTACATTTATGGGTTAATATACTCCAAAATTCTTTTTATTTGTCCATGTCAGCTTTGCCATCATACCATTTTCTCAGGCTGAAATGAATTTTATGAAAATTGGTCATGACAAATGATGTAAAACTTTCACTGTAGGAACATGAATGTAAATAAGGTGACGCTGCTGTCCTTAACTAAAAATATTCAGTGATTCCCAACTTGTGCTACAGATTTCTAACGCCAAAAAAACAAAACATTACCTCCTTGAGGTCAGGTACTAGTATTCTCAAGGCCCATGAAATACCTTCTAGTCTTCTTTCCTGGAGCATACAGGTATACTGGCAACACCATATCAGATGAATATAATCTGCTGTAGTTATCTCACAATGCCAACATGAGCTATTCTGGCTTAAGCCTCTGTCTAATACTGTCTCAGGGTGAAATGCCATTGCAATATCATCTTCTGGAAAGCAAATCCTGTTAGCTTTGTCCATTTATTGTCTTGGAGAAATGTAATACAGCTGTACTAATTAAGTTTGCAGGTCAATACTGAATTCTATTTATCCAAAATGTGATCTAAAAGTTTAGGAGTAGTACTTGGGTTATCCATGCCTGTATTCTTGAATTGTTGTGCCTATAATCTTCAGTTGCTTTGTCTTATCATACAGTGAGCATAGTAGCTGGCACTTTGCTTTATTCTGCCTTAATGTACTGGTATTACTCCCTATTAGTGGCATGTGAGCCTGTATTTCTTAGTCATTATTGGTCTAGTTATAGACCCAGTTGTAGTAACTGTGCCTATTTTCTTTCATTGCTTCTTCAGTTTTTCAGTATTTCCATCTGCATATTACCCACAACTTAATTGGTTGTACATATCTGAAACCCTGTAAATAGGGCACTGTACTGCATATTTTAGCTATACTGCAAATTGCAGTACCAATATGCATGGGTGTACCCCTATAAATGGAGTGCCATATAACATTACTGTAGCTAGTTTAGTTCCGCAGAGTGGCACTCCCTCAACCCAAACTTATGGACCAAAAAAAAACTTTTGTACTTTAGTAATTAGCAAGATGCTTGCTGCAGTGGTAATAACCATCCTGATATTGTTTCAGTATCCACTGAGCATCAACACAAACATGAATGCTTTACTGAGATTTATTTATTATGCGCTGATACCCTCATCTTGCTAGTCCAGTTCCTCCTCTCAGCACTGGCAGATTGCCACACACCTAAACTCTTGCACAAGGGCTAACTGGCCCCTTTGCCTCACTCCAGTTATGGTTCTGTAGTATGCTATATTATAGCACTGTGCTGCACATGCATATCTGATATTACCTCTAACCAGAGAAGTTTTACTCCTGTAGATGCAACACTGCATAACTCCCATATAGGCTGTGTTTCCCCAGATAGAGGCTGCACGCATGCACGAGTGTGTATGTGAGTGAGTGTGTGTGTGTGTGTGTGTGTGTGTGTGTGTGTGTGTGTGTGTGTGTGTGTGTGTGTGTGTGTGTGTATGTGTGCATCATAGAATGTGTCAAAGAATAGCTGCTAGTCCCTCTAACCTAATATTTTAAGAGTAGTTTCCTCCAGCCTAGAATACTTCCTACACTCCCCCTTATCATGCTGTCAAATCTTGAATACTTCATAGCTTGACTTACACCTATCCATTATGATACAACTGTCTGCTCTCATCTCCTCTGTGACTAGAGTACCTGCATTAGAGGCCTTGAGGTAGTGTACCGACTGGCCTTTGCTACTTTCTAACAACTTTAAAACCTGCAAGAGATGTGGCTTCATAACTTCAAGGCTATACTCTTGCACTAACCTACTACTGGCAAGAACCTCACTTTCACAACACTGCACATCACCAACCATTAGCCTATGTTGACTGTTTTGAAAACAGCCTTCTAAAGCCTCTTAGAGTCTATACAAGAAATTTTATAGAACTCCAAATCAGACTTAGCAAAACCAACTACTGTTTCAAATCCTACAGATCCCCGCAGTGCCTCCTGTTGGCCACAATAACTATTGCATTGCAGCTGAAGGGCTTACTATCAAACCTAGCACTATCATGTTAGGAAAGTTTAAATGGCATACTGACACAACAAAATAAATATACTCAGCATTTCTTGGATATCACTAATGCAAATACTGTGGAGCAAATTGTTAAACTCCCCACAAGATATCTTAATATTCCTGATCTGGTGCAGCCTGTACTCCATCCCGCATCCCTCATCTCTATTACCGTATGACTAGAAATTAGTCATTGTTTCCTTTAGACATTTGGATATCCAATCCTCACTGAAATTGTTGGCTTTAGGAACTTCTCTAAGAATAACCTGCTGTTGGATGATCTAAGGAAAGTTGTAAAAAAGGCCTACCTATGGAACTGGTTAAAAAGGGATCTTCTTTAACCTCTGATGTCTAGTAACACCTCAGTAGTTGCACAGACATGCCAGTGCCTATTTGTTCTAAGCATGATGATAAATTTAAGAATAAAATTATATGACAAAACATTTCTATCAATATGCAGTATAACAGAACAAGACAAATCTTGAATAAATACAAAAATCCAAATCCAATTCTCTCTCCAGAGAAATGTGCTGAAACAGACTAGCAAAGATCTTAAAAGCAAACTAAGGTAATGTGAAGCTGAGTAAGAATTTAAAGTAGCCTCAAGTACCAAAGAGTATTATAAATCAGATATGTCATGAAAATAATAATCTATGACCAGCAATGAACTGAAGTGGTCAAGAATAGCGCCACAAATACCAACTGAAAGGAAATATTGCATACCTTGGCAAACAAATTTACTTAAAATTTTATACTGCTTTCCATGTTACCCCCCCCCCCCCCACACACACACACAGACACATGCACACTATGCCTATGTTACATCCTTCCAAAATCATTGTAGAACAAGTCATGGAATCCCCATCTAAAGCTAGAAATAATACTTTTATGGAGCTTAATAACATATCCAGGTGCATTCTCATCATGGTTAAATATGAATAATCTGAACCCCTTCCGTATTGTTTTATATTTGCTTAGCCACTGAATTTGTTCCAGAAGTCTGAAGAATTGCTATTGTTATGCAACTACATAAAGGTGTTTTTTTATGCCGATAACTTCAAGATTATCATTTTCCTTATATGCAAAGCCATGGAACTAATTGTATCTGAACTTATAACTTACGTGATATCACTAACACTAACCTAAAGAAGTTTGGATTTATGAATAGTAGATCCTTCCTTCTAAATATTGTAGGTTTATTTATTTATTTATTTATATTTGTTGACCGGGAGTGTCCGACTGGACGTAGGTCCATTTTCACCGGAGGCCCGGGGTGAAAAGCTCCACAGTTAAAATAAACAGACAGTAGTTACATTGGATTACATAGTGATTAACAATTTACATAGCAATTACTTACAACATATTTACAGATGAAGAACATAGTACATCAGTAGACAACTAGAATCTTTATCTGTGAAGTACATAACAGACATTAACAAATGTTACAAGAAGAAGTTCCTGCTGTATAATAAGTACTGGCTTATGAGCATCTGAGCTTGCTATAATCAAGGTAGTGAGTGGAGTGGAAAGAAAGGTAGTGGTTGGATGGGGAGGGTGATATTAGAGTGGGAGTTGCAAGGGCATAGCCAGCATGTTTTTAGGTGCGCTTTTAGTAAAGTTTTGAAGTGGGTGCATGATGGTATGGAGGTAATTGTGGGTGGGAGGGAGTTCCATAATTTGGTATGGTGCAAGAGAATAGTGCTTCACCAGCAGAGTTATTGGCTTTGTGATCTGCAAGTGATTTTTGTTGCTGGATCGTAGTGGTCTGGTGGTGCGATAGGGTTGGAGTAGATTCTGGAGGGATGGGACATTTAGTGGATGATTTACTAGTTTGTGGGCAAGTGAGAGTTGATACCATTGAAGGAGGTGAGGTAGTTCAAGCCAGCCCAGTTCAGCAAGTGAGAGACAGTGGTGACTATGGTAGGATGCCCCTGTGGTGAATTTGGCGATTTTGTTGTAGCAGGCCTCTAGCTTGTTTAAATCGCATTGCCTTAGGTTGGTATATATTGGACAGGCATAAAGTAGGGTGGAGATAAGGTGGGAATTTGCTATTGAAATCTTTGCTGCTTTGGTGAGATGTTGCTTATTTCTGTATAGCACTCCTAGTTTATTGTGGACTTTTTTATGGTCAAGGATATGTGAATGTCAAATTTTAGTTTATTGTCTATTTCCACTCCTAGCAATTTGGTGAGTTCAGCTGGGTATATAGTGGTATTGTCTTTTGCTGTGATGTTAAAATGAGAGTTGTTTTGAGTATGTTTGGTGGGTTGGAAGATGAGTAGTTTAGTTTTGTTTGGGTTGAGTATTAATTGGGGATCGGATAACCAAGTTTCAACAGAGGAAAAGGCTTCCTGTGTGACTTTTTGCAGTTTGGATAGGGACTGGGCTGAGCAGATGATGGTTGAGTCATCTGCGTATTGTATGAGTGTGCCATGTTTGGTGGCAGAGGCTAGATTATTGGTGAAAACAGAGAAGAGAAGGGGTCCAAGGATGGATCCTTGGGGAAGCCCTATGGAGACAGGTAGTTGGGGAGATATGTCCTTCTGCCATACAAAGGATTGTTGGTGGTCAGACAGGTAAATCTGAAACCAGTTGGTGACTGATTGTGAGAAGGATAGGTTATTGAGGACAGAGATAAGTTGTTTGTGTGGGACCATGTCAAATGCTTTAGATAGGTCTAGGAAAGTAGCAGAGGAGAGATAGCCATTGCTTTTATGCTGAAGGATAGTGTTAGTAAAGGAGAGTAAGGCAGTGGTGGTGCTATGGTTTGGTCGGAAACCATGCTGAGTATTGGAAAGGAGGTTGTTAGTAAGGAGGTAATCTGAGACCTGAGAGTGTATGCATCTCTCTAGTATTTTGGAGAGTGGAGAGAGAATAGCTATGGGGTGGTAATTGGTTAGTTCTGTGGAGGGTCCGCCTTTGTGGAGGGGAATTATATGTGATACTTTCCACAGTGTGGGAACGTAACTTTCTGACAGAGATTGGTTAATCAAGATGGATACTGGGTAGGCCAGAGCATCAGCTGCGATTTGTAGGTATTCACTTGGGAGGTTGTCTGCTGCTAATCTGGTGGGCTTAAGTTTAGTTAAGAGTTTTTTATGTTGGAGGTAGGTACAGGAGAAAAAGAGAAGGCAGTGGGGAGATTACTAGTTGAAAGTGTGGGTTGGAGGGGAGGGGGGTTGTGTTGTTTAGCTAGTGATAGTATGGTTTGTGTGAAGTGTGTGTTGAATGAGGTAGCAATATTTTCTGAGGAAAATTTCTGAGGCTTCTTTGGAAAGGTCACAGGGGTAGTGAACAGTGGTCTCTTACTGCATGTTGCCTATCTCAGTCTGGTCAATGATTTTGATACAGTCCCATATACTAATATTATAGACAAATTAGACAAACTCAGTGCAACCCTCTATGTTAACAGTTGGATTGCAAATTGATGTTCAGATAAAGCCCAGATTGTGCAAGTTGCAAGTGTTGCCTCATAACATAAAGCTATAACTAGCAATGTTCTGTATGACTCTGTGTTGTGAACTCTTCTCCTTGCCATCTGTTATGCTGACATCCATGTCAGTTCCACAGGAATGTGGCTATCCAAGTTTACTGATGACTGCAAACTGGATACTATTATTCAATCCCTACTGATACCAAACTGCTGCAACAGGGTCTGGACTACTTTCATATTGAGTGTTAAAATGGTCTCAAAATGACTACTAGAAAATACAGCATGGTACTATTTAACAAGCAAATCATTCCACTTCCTGTCATATAAAAGATAGGCCTCTACAGAATAATAATGTTTTGAGATACTTTGGTACAGATGTGAATAACCCACTCTCATTTGATCACCAAATCTACACCATAGTTATGAAATCTTTCTATATTGGCCAACAGATAGGAAGGTGGATTTCATCCTGGTCTAAAGATGTCATTATTCCAATGTGCTCCTCCTTAATTAGAACTTTTATTGGATATAATATCATCTTTGACTCATACAAGACAATACACAATACTCAAGTAGAAGGGCCACAGAGATTTCAACTCAGAAAATCATGTGTCTTAACATCTTCAGCTATCTGGAGAGATTAGCATGGCTATCCTTGTACTCCATGGTCTAGTGGATCCTTACAGGTGACCAATATGTAGACTTCCATGCCATGAAGGAAAATACCTTGTTTATCTCCCATAATGTAGCTGGTCCACTGGCATCTCAAACATCCACATGAAATATCTTAATCTATGCTAACAAATTATCAAAACTTGTTGGAGAGACAGGTTCATTATAACCCAATGTATTCCCTATCTATGGAACAAATTTCCTCTATATATTAAAAAGCAATATTATGACCACCTTCATAGAAAAGTTAGATGAATTGATTGGTAGACACAAATTCATTCCAGAGATTCCTTGTATAGCCCTACTAGATAAAGGAAGTAAGGATGAATAAAGACTAGCTATCCTATTGTCCCACCAATTGCTTGCCTTATAAATGCATATGCTTCTGTGCCATTTGCCTTTGTCACCTTACTCATCTGCTTTCACGTAATATAATATGAGTGTGATCGGGCTGCATCCCCCTTCAAAATGTGGATCTTTTTGTTTAATTCAGGTTCATATGTTTTAAACCATTTTTTTTCACTCATCAACAAACATAATTAGCCATAGTCCATTACCTTGGCTTTTGTATCAGAAAACTATATACAAAATGGAAACTCCAGGATATAGCCTTGTTAGATATTGCTAGTGACATTTGCCTGTCCAGAAAAAAATACCCCTCCCACTTTAATAGTATAAGACCTGTGCGATAGTCAATTATCTGGTATGAAACCTGTGTGATAGTCAATTACCTAGCTAGCAAACTAAATATGGATTCATGTTGAACTGAGAGAATGCAATAATCCAAGCAAAGGGGATTGTTTTAAAGGCCTTGACAAGATCTGCATAGGCAGCATGGACTGTATGCAACGTACCTATGGTATTGATAGCCATTTTAAAGAGCTCAGTCAGGCTGATTAGGCATTGCCTGCTCTTTATGAAGGAGAGCTGGTGCATATTCTGGAATATTTATTTATTTATTTAGATAATTACCTAGTAAGTTACTTAGTTAATGTCTTTGCTGACAAAGAAAGTCTGACTAGATGTAACTCATTTTCAGTGGAAGACTGGGGAGAAAAGCTTTATTATGTAATATCTGTAATTATCAGTTTCATTTTTAAGAACAATATTGCTTTTAGCACAATTATTAAGAGTAAATAATATTACATTTATGAGTTACAATAAAATACAGAGTTGACAAAGGATATCAGTATCATTATTTACTAGTTCAGTTATGATGTTTCACAGCCTTGAAGATAAAACTAGTGAGATTATCAGGCCTATAACACCCTGGTTCAGGATAAGGACCACCTTTATATAAGGGCACCACAACACCATTCTCCACACCTTGAGTGATATAAAAACTGAAGTGTCTCAAAATGAAGAGTTGGGGTTTTGCTATGTGGGCTCAGTGATCCCCAGCAGATATCCTGGGAAAATTTTTAGTACCCTACTACACTGGTATTGTACATTTTGGGAAGTGCCAAAAGGACTTGGTCCTCAGTGACAGTTGGATGGAGGTAAGAGTGTTAATGGATGAGAAGTTACAGAGGGGAGGAAGGGAGGGTGTGGTAAAGCTGGAAGTTAGTTTGTCCACAGTAATATTAACAATGTCCTTTGCATTGGAAAAAGAGGTACGGCTAAAGATAAATTCAGTTTAGAATTGTTGGCCACTTTCTAAAATTTCTCCAAGATTTTTGGGTTTCTAATACCATGGCGAGAATGGACTCCCTTCCCTAATTCAAAGTATAATTAAAGGTCATATAATTAGTATTGTTTAAATCTTTGATGTTAGCCAGAAGTTCTCTTTGCAGCACCTGCAATATGCCCAGTAATGAGTCCTTCTGCAATTTGTATGGAGTTATATGTATATGTAACATTTCCAAGTATGACTGTAAATTCCTTTTTAAGATCCATTGCTCCTACTACTATTGGAACTGTCTGGGTATCTTTCTTCTAGATTGCCATTGTTTTTGCCTGCCTTACTTTTGATTTTTGGTAGACTCAGTTGCTGTCTGAGTTTTATCTACTTCTGGTTTGATTTCCATTCCAACTTAACACCGATATGCTTCTGCTAAACTAATCAGGGAAGACATCTCAGACATATTCTCATCATGTTTTAAAACTTTCACTACATTTGGGTCTTGTGAGGTCAGCAGATATGTATGCAGTCCTATGATTACAGATCTATACATGTAGTCAATTTCGAGGAAGCCTATACCTCCTTTAGAACGGGGAATATGTAGTCTTGGTATACAATGATTTTTATAAATCATTTGATGAGCATGAAGTATACTTCTTGTTTTCCTGTCCAACCTATCCAACATCTTTTGGCATCAGTCAGTCATCCCAAAACTGTACGTTAGGACAAGAGGAACAAATTAGTTTATAGCTTTGACTTTGTGCCTAGATGTCAATCCTGTTTTCAGTATTAATTTAAGTCTTCTAAAATATTCCTTGATAAGTTTCATTCACATGTTGATCCTTCGTCATTTCCCAAATATTTATACATTCTCTCTTGCTTAAGTTCTGTCCCAGACTGACATTTTCTTGGTGCTGTAGTTTTCCTGCTTTAAAGGTTGCTTTTGCACATTTATCAGGACCAAATGACATTCTTATATCATCTGAAAAGGTTTTGACCATTTGCAGTTGCACTTTCAGTTCCTCATCTGATGAACTATACAGTTTTAAATCATTCACAAAAAGAACATGAGAAGTGTCGTATTTTATTTTCTGGGAGCCAAACTGTAGACATGACCTAATCTGTTAACTAGACAGCTTAATGGGTTAAGGGTGAGACGAAAGAGCAGTAGTGATGAAGAGTCACCCTTAAATATCCCCCTTCGGATTTTTATCCTTGGAATAATAATTGTCCTTTATCATGGCTTAACTGCAAAGTGGTTTGCTACAGGTCCATGGTTACTGTAATGTAATCGATCAGAGTAGGGTGTATCTTATACATTTTTAAACACTCTTTTATGGGATACTGTCAAATGTTTTTTGCAGTCTATCCATACCATTTATTTATTTATTTATTTATTTTACATTTGTTTACCGGGATAGTCCAACTGGATATATGTCCATTTTCAGTGGAGGCCCGGGGAGAAAAGCTCCAACATGATAACTTCAGTTTTTACAAGAATAAACACACAGATTATTTATATTGAAAAGTTATACAGTAGTAAATATATAGTATCATTGCATTTGTTTACAAAAATCTCAGTTACATTAACAGTTGCAATCAGCACAGTATGCTTGTAGAGAACGGCCTGCAAGTGTTAGAAAACAAGTTGGTTAATTAGAGTGAATAATGATGCAGCTTAGTCAGGGAAGGAGCATGGACAAAGCCAGTTGATTGTAAGATACTGTGTAATGCTTTTTTTGAAAAGGTTTAAGGAGGATTGCAAGGTGATATGATTTGGTAGAGATTTCCAGGTCTTGGCAACAGAGTTGGCAAACAGAGAATCGCCTGCAGAATTGTTGGCTTTGTAAGTATGGACCATTAATTTGTCAGCCGATCTTAGTGATCCCAGGTTGTTGTATGGTTTTATTATATTAGAGAGTGAGGGGGTATTTTCAGGATGGTAAAGAACTTTGTGGGCAACTAAGAGTTGATTTAGTGTAATTAAGTTGGGGAGTTCAAGCCAGCACAGTTGTTTCAGGTTCTGGCAGTGATGTGTTCTGTAGGTGGAGTTAGTTGCGAATCTGGCAATATGGTTATAGCTGTGTGAGAGCTTATTCAGTTCTGATTTATTTAGGTTTGAGAGAATGGGGAGGCATAAGTAAGAGTAGAGAGTAGTTGTGACCTGGCAATTGCTATTCTAGCCTGTGGGGTTAAGAATGCTTTGTTTCTGTACATTGAACCGAGTTTTTATTGATGGTCTGAACGGTCTTATTGACCTGTTGGTCGAATTTGAGCTTATTATCTATAATGACTCCTAGAAGTTTAGTGTGAGTATCTGGGGAGATGGTGGTACCATTGTTGGAAGTGATAGTGAATGAGAAAGGGGTGGTTCTATTAGTGGGAGTAAAGAGTAGGAGTTTGGTTTTGTTGGGGTTCAGTAACAGACATTGGTTAGTGAGCCAGTTTTCAATAGTGCTTAATGTATTTTGGGTTGCGTTTTGTAGGTCTGTTGGAGTGGTGGCTGAGCAGATGAGAGTGGAATCATCTGCATATTGGATGCAGGTAGCCTTAGGAATAGCTGTGTGGAGGTTATTGATGAAGACAGAAAAAAGTAGAGGTCCCAGTATAGAGCCCTGAGGGACACCAAGGGTGAGTGGTAGCTGGTTGGATAACTTGTTCTGCCATACAACTGCCTGTTGTCTGCCAGTTAGGTATGATTGGAACCACTGGATTGTGTGACTATTGAGGGACATAGATTTGAGTGAGAGAATGAGGAGTTCATGGTTGACCATGTCAAAGGCTTTTGACAGGTCAAGAAAGAGGGCAGAGGATATTTTGTTATCATTCCTATTTTGGTTTATGGCATTTGTAAAGTCAATGAGGGCAGATGTGGTACTGTGATGTGGTCTAAAACCATGTTGGGAGTTAGATAGTAGGTTGTTTTGTATTAGGTATTGCATTAGTTGCTTATGAACACATTTTTCCATTATTTTGGCTAATGGGGAAAGAATGGCAATTGGCCTGTAGTTGGATAATTCTGTGGAGTTTCCACCTTTATGAAGTGGGATGACATGGGAAATCTTCCATAGATGGGGGATAGTACCCTCGGACAATGTTCTATTGATTAGTATAGCTATAGGGTAAGCAATGGCTTCAGCAGATATTTGTAAGTACTCTGCAGGGAGGAGGTCAGCAGAGAGGGTAGTAGGTTTTAGTTTTGTTAACAATGTCTTAATATAGGTAGTGGAGATTGGCTGGAAACTAAATTGGGGATGATTACTAGTGGGGTTGGAACTGGTATTGGAATTTAGTGGAGTCAGTTGATTTGCTAGTGACTGTATGGTTTCAGTGAAATAGCTATTAAAGGCATCGGCTATGCACTCAGGGGATCTGTTAGTAAGGTTGGCGGGGGTTGGGGTGGTAGACTGTCCTGGATGGAGGATCTGATTTATGCTTGCCCAGAATTTTTGAGGGTGATTATGGTGCTTGTTTAGTAAGTTCTGGTAGTAGCTTTTTTTATCTAGTATAATTGATTTTTTTGTTTCATTTCTGAGTTGCCGGTATTTTAGGTGGTCAAGTGGGGTTTTAGTTGAGCGCCAGCAGGCCCAGGCTTTGTTTCTTATTTTGATTTTTGATTTGGTCTCCCTGGTTAGCCATTGTGCTGGGTTAGATTTCATTTTTAACGTACGTACTGGAGCATGGTAGTCAAGGATGCTTATGAAGTTGTTGTTGAAATATGCTATGGCCTCTTCTAATGGTAACTTTTTAGTTTTAGACAGTCAACTGCTGCCTTTCATTTAAGAGAATGTTGCAGGGTTTTAAAATTCTTTTTATTCTGCGTGTATTTGATTTGTTGGGGTGGGTTTAATGCTGTGTGTTGTTTAATATGATGATGACGTTTCTTGGGGGTAGGTAGTATTTAGCCAGTAAAGGATTTCTTCTAGGGTAGTAATATTGTTACCCTGGGTATATAACAGATGATGATGTTCACGTCATTTTATTATAGTTTTGTAGTTTGCTTTCTTTGTGAAATACGAGTCAAGTCGATAGTATTATAGCCCTGTGGTGTATTTTTTTTTTTATCAGTAGTAGTAGGTTTTAAGTTTCTGCTAAGAGGGCATGAAGGTTTGGGATTTATTATTAATACTTCTGATATTTAGATGAAATGCTAGAAGGGAGTTAGTGGGAGTATATGTGGTAGTGGAGTGTGAGTTTTTGAGTGTATATGGGCCAGGGTTGGGATGAATGTCCCCATGTATTGTAAGGTTTTGGTGATAGGATATTCTTAGTTTTAGGAGCTTGTTAATTAGTTTTATATAGTCTTTGTCTTTGGGTTTACATGTTGTGATTTTGTGTGGGTGGCAGTTTGTGTGAGACACTATACTTGGTGAGTGGAGGATGGATAGGTGTTTAAGCTTGAGTAAAACATCATAAGTGGATGTTTGAGCTTTTGGGTGTTGGTTTTCCAGTAGGTCAATATGCTCATAAGCAGTGAGGTGATGTACTAGGAATAGTATTGGGAGTAGGGTAATTAGCATGTTATTTTTGTTTGTTTCCATTATTTGTTTGGTGATTGTGAGTATTCAGGGTTAAATTAAGCTTACAGAGCTTATAGGATGGTGCCTGAGTAGGATTGTATTGAAAAGCCAGGAGGTTTGGTGATGTGGGAAGCAGAGATTGGTAGTTGAAAATAAGGGGAGTGGCTAGAGTGGTATAAATTTAGAGGTACTGGGGGCGGGTGGAATTTGGGGGCAGGGAGGGGAGCGGAGCGAGACCGAGGCGTAGGGCGGAGCGGGCTAATACAGAACACAAATTGCAAGCTTCTAAAAGGAAAGTAGTTAGAAGTATACTCTTTGACTATGGAGCTCACAGTTCCAGCTTTTTTACAATTAGAGTTCCAATTTTTAGCCAGGTATTTCCTTTACTTTTGAGTAGCCAAATTCGCTGATTTCTGGGTTTAGAAATGACACAAATTGCCTTGATTTACTACTGGTATACACCTTACTTTAGAGTGTTACTTAGCTGCCAATATGCTTAGTTTCACATTTGGTTTTAGTATAAAACTTCGTAATGCTGGGGATTACGCTAGTTTGTATATGGGGACACATCCAGTGCTACAGACCCAGGGCTGTAATTTAATAATGTTTTAACACAATATTAACCTTATTGGTAGGACGCTGTGGGTAGTGCAGCAACTCTTTTAGTGTTCTAGCTGCAGCGGAGACTCTTTCTTATATTTCAAATCCTTCTAAGTTGTGGGGAGGGGTGTAGCACCTAGTTAAGAGAATGTTATCAGTTTCAATTATTTAGCCTTGATACATATAGCAGTTTGCAGTCAAATGAGTTCAATATACTCTGCGACTATCTTATAATTAGTTTCAGTGCAGTTTTACAGTTAAAGATACAATCTTGTAGAAGGTAGGTTACTTTCAGCTCAAACTAGTTCCGTACACGCTGCGCCTATTTCATTGGAATAGTCGCATTGGTATACGGCTCTCGTACGTTGTGCAAACCAAAACTAGGGCTGATTATATCAAGTATAATAACAATAAGAAGCACTGTTTAGTTACAACTTAGCCAGATAATATCAAGTATAATAACAATAAGAAGCACTGTTTAGTTACAACTTAGCCAGATAATTACATTACAGATGTGGTAGAATTAGTGACTACACAAACATTGTATTTTAGCAACCAGAAACACTGTTTAGTCACATCTAGCCAGATGTATGCATAGCAAATGTTATAGAATTAGCGACAGGCAAATTCAACCCTATAAACTCTTTCCTAATGTAATTTGATAGGCTACTACACAGACAAGCATTCAATCTGTAATGCTAGCGTTCTAGTTCAGTTGTCGTACTACTACTATGCTATACAGGTACACAACACCATTTCATATGGTATACTATGTGTGTCTAGTTTCAGGAGTTAGCAGTATCCTTTGAGATTTTAAGAGATTACTATTTCAGTTCAATAAACTGCTTGCATATTAGTGTAAAAAGTTATAAAAACAGACACATACCTATAATAAGATGCAGCTTCTGGGTCTGAAGCACCTGGGCATTTAAAAAATGGCGCCAAGGGTAGAGGGCTAAGTAACCTTGCTTGCGTGAGTAAAGGGGGGAGGGTCTAATACAGACACAAGCTGCTAATACAGACACAAATTGCAAGCTTCTAAAAGGAAAGTAGTTAGAAGTATACTCTTTGACTATGGAGCTCACAGTTCCAGCTTTTTTACAATTAGAGTTCCAATTTTTAGCCAGGTATTTCCTTTACTTTTGAGTAGCCAAATTCGCTGATTTCTGGTTTAGAAATGACACAAATTGCCTTGATTTACTACTGGTATACACCTTACTTTAGAGTGTTACTTAGCTGCCAATATGCTTAGTTTCACATTTGGTTTCAGTATAAAACTTCGTAATGCTGGGGATTACGCTAGTTTGTATATGGGGACACATCCAGTGCTACAGACCCAGGGCTGTAATTTAATAATGTTTTAACACAATATTAACCTTATTGGTAGGATGCTGTGGGTAGTGCAGCAACTCTTTTAGTGTTCTAGCTGCAGCGGAGACTCTTTCTTATATTTCAAATCCTTCTAAGTTGTGGGGAGGGGTGTAGCACCTTATTGGTAGGACGCTGTGGGTAGTGCAGCAACTCTTTTAGTGTTCTAGCTGCAGCGGAGACTCTTTCTTATATTTCAAATCCTTCTAAGTTGTGGGGAGGGGTGTAGCACCTTATTGGTAGGACGCTGTGGGTAGTGCAGCAACCATACTTAGATTCTTCCCTTTTTACAGTTCTCCATTACAACTTTATTTAACAATAAAAGATCATTTGTTCCATATGACTTTCTTTTATTACCCTTTTGTTCTATTGTCATGATTGAGTTTTCTTCTAAATGACTATAAACTCTATCAACATCAATTCCAGTGTATAGTTTATAGGTTTTCAGAAGGCAAGTTATTAGTGGATAGTTTTTAGGATAAGAAGCAGGTTTGTTCTTAAGTAGGAGCATTATTTTTCCTGTTGTTAACCAGGCTGGTGTCTGTTTGGGGCACACATATATGTATATATAGATCTTACTCAAGTCAAAATCTTCAAGTAAAGATGTTAACGCTTTTAGCCAAAAGTTAGGTACTGCATCTGGGCCTGGGGTTTTCCAATTAGGAGCATTTCTAAACTTTGTTTCAGTCTCCCTGGCTGTTACTTCATCTCATTTCATATCCTGTACATTTGAAATTCTTATTCTTTCTTTTACTACTTCTATCCATTCAACATCTTTGTTATGTTCCCCAGGATCTTCATAGATATTTCTCCAAAACATATCTATTTCTTCTTTCTTTGACAGTGTTTCAATTGCTTTTGCCTTGTTTCCCAGTTCTCTATAAAACTTTTTTTCGGTCATCAATAAATTGCTAATCTGCTCTGTGTTGTTGTGGTAAGCCTTTATCTGTTATTAATTTTGCTGCATGCTGCACAATAATATATTTACTTCTGTAACATGGCATGAATCTCAATGAACAGTCCTAATTATTGTGTTCATTTGTTTTATCAAACTTCTAACTTTTGGGGTTTTATTGACTTTCTGTAGTTTATTTCTTTCATTGATCTTAATAATGTATGCCCATCTCTATTAAATCAAGCAAATCTTCTCTTAGATCATTTTCTTCTAAACTGAGGGCACATTCTTTGTTCTGCATTTCCTGTGGGTATTCTACCAGAACATCTTCCTGTACCGCATTCTCTTCAATTTCTTCCTGTGTCATCTGTTGCTCTTTTATATGGGAACTCAGTGGCCTATCACTCAACAACACTGTCTGTGTCAGAGATGCCAGTTTCCTGTTCCTTCCCTTGCTGTGCAACTCACACTGAACTTTTGTATTGGCTTTCTATGGAAGGCTCCAAAGTAAATTCATATGGCAACTGATCAGGTGTTTCCTGCTACACTGGTTTCTCCTTAATTTGGGGATCCATTGCTCTGTCCTGCTGTGATGTTATCAAAATTACATTTTGTACACTAAATCCTTCACTTTGCAGGTAGTCCATAACCTCACTTCCTCTTTCTTGAACTTCTCCTTTACTAATCCTGTTTTCTACTTTTTCTCTTTGTTTTCTTATTTTTTATTTATTGAAAATGTTCCATATCCAGATGCCTTTGCCATATTTCTCTTCAAATATCTTTGGTAGTGCTCTTTTTGTATTGATTAGTTTTGCTTTCTTCTTTGCATAAATATTGCACCATATTAAATCTCTTTCTCTTTTTTGAGTCAATATTTTATCTTCAAATGTCTCTTTTTCCTCCTATTTACTTGGGAAACTCATTGTTCCATCATGGTAAGATATAACCTGTGTTAAACTTTCTACACCAAATCTTTCAGTTTGTGGGTATTCCACAACTTTAGCTTCAATTTTTATATTTTCTACTTTACTAATCTTCTATTCTACATTCCTTTTTGTGATCTTATTTTTTGTATTGTGAAAGTTTCTATAACTGGATGCCTTTGCTTGTATTTTTCTTTGAATATCTTTGGGGCTACTTTTTTGTATTGCTTAATTTGTCTTTTTCCTTTGCTTAAACATCGAAACATATCAGCTCTATCTTTCTTTCTCATGTCCATATATCTTTTTTATACCTTTTAAAATTGTCTAGATTTTTTGTTCTTTATATTTTCGCACTTCTTCAGTCACTTATTTTTTTCCAAATAGACCAAGGTTTCTTGGTCTATATAATGTTTTTCATAAATCTGTTGTATTAATGAACACAATTTTTTGAAGCTTCTGACAGTTTTTCTTGTGCAAGTATTCTTCTTTCCTTTACTATCTCTTTTAATCTTTTTGTGTATCTTCTGTCTGGAAATTCTGGGCTTCTTGCATAATAGTAACAATACATAATTTTTTTCTAATCCTCAGTAATCCACTCTATCATCTTTATGGCTCTTTTCTGGCCTATCAATTTTTGTGATTTTTGTAGGCTACTACTTCCTTCTACAACATGGGGTCCATCCTCCTTCTGGGCCTGGCCACATTGTAAGAGTGTTTCCATGTAATGAGGATTCTACGCTGTCATTTTTCCATTTCTGGCACCAATGAAGCTACCAGGACTGGAAACATTTTTATCCTGGGTGTTGTGCACCCATCTATCTTTTTTATTTTTTATCCAACTACTGTCCATGATATATGGTATATAAAATACAGTCTATATATCAGTGCCACGTTGGTGAGATTTTATGAAAAATGGGGTCCATTTCACGAAGGCACTCACCAAGACATGAGGATGAATTAAATTCCAGCAATACTATTTTTCTTTGCTTGTTGATTTATCATCTCTGCATTCGGACTTTCAGTATATCATTTGTGCATATATATATATATATATAAGATTAGTAAAAATTAAATAATTTCTACTTAAGTAATTCTTAGAAGCAAAGAAGTTATTACGGGCCATGCAGCAAGTTTTCAGAAAGAAGGCCACAACAAGATGGTCAATCTTCTCATTTTCTCAAGTACAACATTCTTTTCAGTGGTATTTTTCTGAACCAGGAATAGTTTTCTGTGTGTGTCCTATTTATTTTTAGAAGCTTTTTATTAAATTTTTGAACACAACAAAACAGTGTATTATCATACAAAAAAAAATTATTATTTACAATAGTGTCTACATCAATTAATCTAACAAAATTTCAATTTCCATTCAAAGAAAACAAATAAAAATTTAATCAATAAATATGTATATATTATGGAAATCTTAATTCAACACTTTTGTAATAAAACACAAATTTTAAGCAGGTATTGCCTGTCCTGTTTTTGAATGTCAATAAAGCATAATGTCTACATGGATTTTAGTATGGGTGCCTGCTATACTGCTAGTTCCCTGTTTCTGAAAACACCTAATGGCATTTGGTCTGAGTGACAATGCAGAGCTTCATGAGATCATTATTGATTATTATGTATGATATAAAATCTGATCCCCACATCAAGGACATAATTCTAAAACAAATCAGAAACTTGGTCTGTTTCTATTAGGCCAATGTGCCCTTGGACATCAGAATTAAAAGAGCGAGTCATACTTTTCCAGTCCCTGCTTTTTGCAACACATATTCCTATGGATCTCTAAATGCCCCTAGCTTCCAGTACACTTTTTTAAATGCAGCAGCTCAAAGCCTGCAATCCTACAGCACTTCTTGCTTAAATTTTATAATCCTGTTACCAGCCATTGAAGACTCCTCTTTGTCCTGCCATGTTGCTGGACTGTGAAATAATCTAAATTTGATAATATAACGTTTTTCCTCCATATTACGTTTTAAATAATGCATTAAGACTTATGCCACTTCCGTCTAGGCCTGCAAGTTTAGGAATTACTTTTTAACACTCTTAACAATTTTTTCTTCAAATATCCTTCATCTAGCCATCCTGTTTTTTACAGTTCTATTTTTCATTCAGTTCTTATTCTTGCATTCCCTCCACTACCTCACTACATTTTGACCCATTTCTCTTCTTATCACTAATGCTTTTTTCCTTCTTCTCTCTTCCTGCTCTTCTTCTCTTTCTTATCTAAGCCGTGGTTCTTGTTCTCAAAGTTACCTTTACCTTATCTCTCTTTTTAACTTCCTCTCTGTCTCTCCTCATTCTTTTCTCTTCTCATTCATCATTAACTTGTTCACTTCTCAGCGTCCCTTGCATTGCCACCATCCTCTGCCTTGTTTCTAGATTCTTCTTTTTATTCTAAAGTACTCTGTTTTCATACTAATTGTTAATATGTTCATATTTGTACAGGTCAAGTGATGGTCAAAAGACAAAAATTGTATATGTCAAAGTAAAAAAAAGTCAAAGTAAACTTTATTGTCATTGAGAAATCACACAAGTGCAAAAACTGAATGAAATTTTGTATCTCCAGACACTGTGCAGACAACATGTAGACTATTTTCACAGACATTTACACATGTAACACCTGGCTATTACATCACAGACATGCAGGTAGACAGACTAATATTGCACATAATTAGAAACAAATTTTAACACTTTTTGAACTGAACACTTACTTGCATGAGACTTTAGTATTGCACAGGTACTTGGTTAAGACATTGCATTGATCCTTGCACAGAAAGAGACATTGAGTATTGCACTATGAACATTACAGTATTGCACTATGGACCTTATATTATTGCACTAAAGTTAATGTATGGATTTGCATGTATTGCACTGAAAGAAGAGATATTTTACTGGATTCCTACTGCCCTAGATGGCCTATAAGTTATATTCATAGTGAATATTGTACTAAGTATTTGGTGAGACTGGTAACCAGGTTTTTGCACAAATTGTGGCAGTTTCTACCGATCCAGATGGACATCATGGAGTGTAGTGGTTATTAGAGTTCAGCATCCTGATGACATTAAGGAAGAAGCTGTTCTTGAATCTCTTTGTTCTGCAACGTATGCTTTGGAAGTGCTTTCTGGATGATAAATGCAGGAATAGTATGTAAGCAGGGTGAGTGCAGTCTTTAATTATTCCTCTGGACCTGCTGAGACATCTGGATAAGTACAAGTTGTGGATAGGTGGTAAAGTGGTCTTAACGATCCTTTCGGCTGTCTTCACCACTCTCTGGAGGGATTTGCGCTCAGAGGTAGAGCAGAGTATTAGTTATTTATAGACACTGTTTATTTATACATATTATGCTTTTCCATTTTAATTACACAAGATTATACTGTGCAAGTATTAGTCAAATCTATTAGTTAGACTACTTTTTTAACCTGCTTCTTCTAATAATTTACATATTGTCTTTGATATACATAATTTCTTTTCTATTCATGTATGTCAGCCATTACTTGTAAAATGCTTATAGTCACAAGTCATTGTTTTCTGATCTGTGACACTACATAAGATATGACCTCTTTTAGTATCTTGCTGTTTTTGTCTCATTTGGTGTAACTAATTGCCTGTTTATTACAGTGATCATTGTTTTATCGTGGGTCTGACCTTCTTATGGTCTCTGATCAGTGCCTCCTTTCCAGATAATCAGAAGTGGATAAAAAATATCCTGTGGTCATCTTTAACTTTTAATGTTTTTTCATGGCCATTTCATCCACAGATAGACTGGGTCTGCTTCATTTCTCCTGACAATTTCTAATTACAACATATTAAAAACATCTGTTTACCTTTTATTTAAATATTGAGAATGGATATTAACTTAGTGTACTTGCTTTTTCAGTACCATAAGAAACTAGTGAAACATAAAAAAACTATATGAAACTTAAAAAAATTATATATACACACACACACACACACACACACACACACACACACACACACACACACACATGCACACATATATATGTATGTATATATATATATATATATATATATATATATATATATATATATATATATATATATATATATATATATATGTGTGTGTGGACTTTTTAAGTTTCTTCCTTATTTTTCTATTACACAGTAACATTACACATCTATGTCTTTCTCTCTGTCTGTGTCTGATTTTATTCCTTAAATGCTGTACTTTTTTCCAGGGCTACAGCACCATTTTTCTATTACTTAGGATATCCAGGCAAATAAATTTATAACACTTTAAACTCTATAAGTTAATGCAGGAGTTAAATGGATGTGCTTGCATATAATTAAATATGCTATAACTACTTAGATGCTTATATACATTTTCCCTGTTGTTAATATGTCTGGACATACTGTTTATTGTGATGTACAAATGATGCTGTGATAGCAAAAGATTTTTTATGAAATTATGTACTTTAAGATGAAACTTGCTCCCACTGATCTGAAAAATTGTCAAGTTATATGAACTTACTTTTCAGTATTTTTTGAAATTTATTATTTCTGGTTTAACAGTTTTTCAGTTTCGCTCAGCAATGAGCTAAAAAAAGCTACAGATGCATTATTTTCTGTCCTTTTAAATATTATCAGTTTTCAACCTAACTAACACTTGTGTTTATATGCCAGTCCAACTATATTCAGACAGCACACAGCTGCACAAACGTTTCAGACACTGACAGTGTTTAGAGTGCTGCATAGATGTACAGTATTCTGTTCCATAATCTTCACTTGTTAAAGAGATGTTCTGTCAGAATGTAGCTGAACTGTAATGCTACTGTACATGCATTTATCATAAGGCAAAGGAGACAAGGAAGTACGTTTCAAAAACCGATGATGTCTAGTTTCCCAAGTAATAAAATACATAGATGTGTATAAGCCTGGTTTATTAAAACTAGCAATTTATTAGTTTAACTCTTCACTATCCAAAGTGTGTGCTATGCAAATTTTGTAAAATGGTTACAAACTTATAATGGGGCTTTCCAAGCTACTGTTGTGATATGACTAGCATGTATTACATAATGTTCTGACTTTTACTTTTAACCATTTCAGAAGCATATGAATAGTCAAGCTAAAATGCAGATCAAATATACAATGACAATCTCTCCTGATTAGACTAGAATATACATTTATAGGGGGGGGGGGTAATTCATTTGTTGAAAAGAATATCATACACCCCAGCAACAGTTTCTAACATTTTGCATGTCAGAGTCTGCAGTACCAGGTTGTAAAAAAAGTTAAACATGTTAGAACTCATATTTCTGACAGTTTCAATGACAAAAATAAATGGAATATATAGAGAGTAGCTGTCACTACATTCTTATGTATGTATGTATTTATTTATTCATTTCAAATTTCTTGCAAGGGTTGTAGGTTGGTCCGAAGTAAACACATTAAAACCACAGCCCATGAGTTGTAAACCAGAGAAAAAACAGTATGATACCTATAGAGAATACAGTCAAAATGAAGCCTACAAATATCTGGAAATACCTTTTATTTTTTGCCAAAGTAAAGCTTGCAAATAAGAATCCACAGAATTGTAGTTCACCCGTGTCAATCTGAAACATTGGTTGCACACTAAACCAGTTTGATTAATTACTACATAATACAACTTAAGAATGACTTGAAAGTGTTAAGAGGAATTATTAAGAAAATGTAAAGACGAGAAAGAATGAGACAGGCAGAGAGAGAGAGAGAGAGAGAGAGAGACAGAGATGGGAAGAAGACTTATCAAGTGAACACTGATTTTTTTATTAATGCAGAATAATATATTTTGATGAAATAAAAAATATTTGCCATTTTGTTAAACTAAAAGTAATTTCTCTTAAAAGAATAATTTTAGAAAGTGAACACTTACAAACCAGACAGAAGTAGAAATTATATTTTAGCATGCCATGCGCTGATTTAAATGCAAATAATAATAATTATATGTTGAGAGGAGATGATTCAATATAGGTGCTTATCATTCAGAACTTACCAAGTGTTTCATAAGCATGTTCCGCCAACATCCTTTTATTTTGAAGAAATAGCTTTCAATATATTAGGATATTTTAAAAATATTCATTAATTGAGATTTAGACCAAATGTTCTGCTTTTTGAACTAACCTTACACAAATAAATAAACAAAATAACAAAATTTGATCAAAATTAGTCAATAAAACACTTCAAATGATGACCCGGCTCCCAAATGGATATTAAGGGAACATACAAAAAAAATATTATCGTTGATCTGTATCTAGGGCTATGCCATACCCTACCCTCTTACAGCTTCCTCAATTAGATTTCACAAACTGCTTCAAAACCTTTAGCATCATTGCAAAAACAAATCTGTCTACTGCAATATCCTACTTTGAAAAATGCATTTTTACTTTTTCAAAGTTATTGGCCTCTCAGACAGAAAAAAATGATGAAGAAGAAAAAAAGTGTGGCTGCAGAACTCTTGTGTTCCACTATGAAACATTAGCTTTCTGAACGTTAATGCTTCAAAATGCCCAAAAACTATGATGATGAAAAAGTCCATTTTTCTTGTCTTTTGAAGTAAGCCAAACCCTCCTGCACCCCCATGTGGGGAGCAAGCCACCCATCCCCGAAATAATATCTACCAACTCCAGAGTTGCACCAACCTGAAGGGAAAAATCTTCCTAAAAAAGTTAATCATTTGCACATTACAATTTGAACTTGCTCTGACAATGATTTTCTATAGAGCATTTAGCCTTATGCTGTTCATCTTTTTTTTTTTTTTGCAAGCTACTCTTCCTTTCATTCTGACAGTCTTCCCAATGCCCCATGTCCTACACTGGGTCTACCTGCAGTCCACCTCAACCCCCCCAGGTCGAATACCTGAATTTATGGTGGGGCGTGTGCAAAACCCAGTGTCAGACTGGGGGGGGTCTACTGTCTATCTTTTAACCATTTTGTTTTCTACATACCCTACCACTTTTCCCACCACCTTCCCTGTACTTCTTGACACATATCCAAGGGCAAATGTCCTCCCCTAAGGATGGCTTTGCCCATCCCTTCCTGCTGCTCAATCAGTCATCTGAGATGCTATTTGAGCCTGGGTATCCTTGGCTATAGTTAAAACTTTATCCCCCTACACCACAAGAGCAGCTATGACTGGTTGTGATTTTAATATACCCCAAACCCCTTCCCTAATAACTCACCACCAGAGACCACCACCCTGCTCAATAACTACTTCATAGACACCATCCACAAACTAATTACTCAGACCATAACTTCAGTCCACTCAATTCTTCCCCCCTTCTCTCTTAAACCTATCCCCAACTCCTATATTACAAGGGCATTAATGCCCATGCTTGAAATATTTGTATGTATGTATGTATGTATTTATGTATGTATGTATGTATATCAAATCTCGTCTTCACAAACTTAAGCCTGGCTCCTCATCTGCTGATAAACTACCCCCTTTTTCAAACTTTATGCCAACTCCATAGTGTTTCCCATCTCCATACTAATAAATAGATCTATTCTAAAAGCACAGTGCCTAAAATCTGAAAGTCCTTCTATACTGTACCACTGCACAAAGGAGGTAACTTCACTGACCCTTCTAATTTCTGACCTATAGCTCTCCTATCTCCTCTCTCTAAAATTCTAGAAAAGTGTATCGACTCTCAACGTCTTAAATACCTAATACAGGAAAATCTCCTAACCCCTACTCAACACAGTTTCAGGCCTAACCACAGCACTATTACTGCTCTCTTATCTTTTACTCATACAGTTGCTGAGGCCCGAGACAAAAAACAACTGATTTCCTGTGTCTTCCTCAACCTATACAGAGCATTTGACACTGTATCTCATTGTAAACTACTAACAAAACTAACTGAACTTAACCTCTCTACTTCCATTGTACAGTGGTTCTCCAGCTACCTTTCTAATAGATTACAATCTGTCCGATAGCTCACTTCATGCTCACCTTTCTTACCTATAAAAACAGGGGTCCCTCAAAGCTCTATCCTAGGACCCCTACTATATGATATCTTTACCAACAATTTCCACTCTGCCTGCAATCACTCTACCCTTATCCAACATGCAGATGACTCAGTCCTTATTACATCGTCAAATAATATGTCTGATCTTCTTTCTTTTACACAAAACACCTTCTACTCCATCAAAAAATGGCTTATGGAAAACCTAATCCTAAACCCTAAGAAAATCAAACTCTTACTCTTCCTACCTAACTTACTCTCATACCACAAATCCTCCTTCTCCATCCACTCACTCGACAACACCATCATCAAGCCAGACCCACATGCAAAACTCGGCACCATTATTGATGATCAGCTTAAATTTGACCAGTATATTCATCTGTGTATTAAAAAGACACACCAAAAATTAGGGTTATTGTATCATAACAAATAATATCTTACTCCTCAGGCCAAACTATCCCTAGCTAGACCATTCCTACCACCAGGCCTTCTTTATGCTGCACCCATCCTCTCAAACCTACAATCCTCATTAATCTCACAACTTGAACAAACCTACAATAAAATTGCCAGATTTGCAGCAAACCAACCCTACAAATCTCACCATTGCATTGCATTAAAACAACTGCAATGGCCAGAATTCACCCACAAACTGCTCATATCACAACTACAATTTGCCCTCTCCATCTTATACAAACCTACTGCTTTCCCCTCCCTCTCTTCTCTTGTATCCATCTACACCCCCCTCAGACCACTCAGAAGCTCTGATCAACAACTCATTGACATATACAAACCAAACAGAAACATAAGCAGACTGCTCTACAACCATAATATGCCTGTAGCCTGGAACAAACTGCCTCATGATATTAGAAACCCATCTAACACTACTCAATTCAAAAAGCAATTGAAACTGTTCCTCTTAAGCTCATGGATCTGCCCTTGCCATGACGTTCTGTAACCCTACCACCCCTTCCTACCCTATTACACATCCCTCCCCTAGCACCTCATCCACTTATTCATCCCCGCAATCATTCTTTCTTCCCCTTATCTCCTTTATAAGTATCTTTTATTACATTAGTTAATGACACACCTCAGTATCTACTACTTATTCTAATTTGTGTTAATGTCTAGTATTTCCTTATTGTATTCTTGTATAGTATCCTACTTCTCTCTCTACAAGTATTTTCATTTCATTATGTAATGTCACATCTCAGTTTTCCCCTTCTCTCAACAGTATAATGTCTTGCATTTTCCTATTTTATTATTATATAGTATCCTGTTTCTGTTTGTTTACTGAAACTCTTAATTTGTCTTCAACTTCTTCAACTCCCTCCACCTAGTGACGCACACTCTGTTGTATGTATATATATATATATATATATATATATATATATATATATATATATACTTTATACTGTCTAAGATGCCGCTTTCGCATGTGTAATTTTTTTAATGTATTTTTGAGTGATCAATCATATACTACTGTATTTTCCAAATTGTATTATTTCATTATATACTGCTATGCAAAACTCGGAATGGATGTTATTATTCTCTCTGTGTACTTATGAATATAATGATCTACCACTGGAGCTTTTCTCCTTGGGTCTTCACTAAAAAGGGGGTACTGGCTCGTTTGGACTAACCTGATCAACAAATGTCAAATAAGTAAGTAAATAAATAAATAAATAAATACATATTAAGACTGATGAGCTATTTCAACATTAGGGAACTGAAGTCAGTCAGTTTAGACCTTGCCCACATTAGACTTCATGAAATGTAGGGTAACTGCCAGCTCTTGTCAGTAGTTTATGAAGTCCATGAGATTGATTAAATTGATGGATCACATCAAGTATTTCATATTAAATGAACTACTAAAACTCTAACATTTTTATGACATATTATTCATTCTTGTCTGGGGAAATCATTTTCTATATTAATGTTGAAATAAGTCTCTATGCTAATGTAGCTACTGTACATGTGATACTTTAAAGATTCATAATTAAATGAAGGGCTCATCATCTTAATATCAGTTAATGTTGATTTTTATTTCTTTTTGAATCTGAGGTCCGATACCAGTTCTTCCTACAGTCGCATGATTAAGCAATGCTCAGTACTGGGGGATGGGATCATATAGTATTTGCCCGTAAGTTGTAGGATTTTGTTTTCATAGACTAAGAAGAAGAACTCAACTCAGTAAGTTCTGTGCAGGCCACCTCTCAAGCACTGTTTATTAATATTGCACTTGGCCAAAAGTTCAATTTTGTATTCCCACCTTTTTGTTTTGGTTTCTAAATACTTCACAAATAAATACACTTTTTGATAAATTGATCTTATAAGGCTGTGCATTTGTGTAAACAGATTCAGTCTTATTTATTTATTTTATTTATTTGACATTGGTTAACTGGGTTAATCTGACTGGCCGAGAAGCCCTTTTTCAGCAGAGACCCTAGGAGAAAAGCTCCAAATATATAAAATATATAAAACTTATACAAGTACAAATTCAAATACAGAGCTTAACTAATAATGGAGATACAATAGCAACTCAAGACTTATTCACAAAAGATTTAAACAGTAGCATTCGCAAAGAGAGTAAGACTAGAATAACCACATTGGCAAATAACCAGCTAACTATATACGCTTGACTGAGAGAAACAACAGGTTATTTATAGCCTTAGACAGTTGGGTCTAGCTAATGTAACATTGTATTAACAGAAATAAAGGAGAAGGGAGGATGGGGAGGAATAAGTCAGGTTGGAGTGAGGTAGGGGCAGGTCCACACATTAAGCATGTCATATTTTAGTGTTTTTTTTTTTAACAGAGACTGTTAATGATGGTTCTAAGATCTGGGGGAGGTTTATTCCAGGTGCAGACAACAGAATGACTATACAGAAGTTTACCAATTTGCTTTGTGGGCTTATAGACTTCCAGGAGATGTTGGTCTGCACTGCGGAGACATCATTTGTCAATTTTATAATATTTCCATGTAGAATTTTTATACTGAACCAGTACTCTATTATTTACTATTTTTGTATTATAAATTGCCTTTTCTTCATGTGGAGCTTTTCTCCCCGGGCCTCTACTGAAAATGGAAATATATCCAGTTGGACTAGCCCGGTTAACAAATGTAAAATAAATAAAAATAAAAAATAAAATAAAATTTGGGGGTATAGGGAGAGATTAGGGTAGAGAGAATAGGGCAAATGGAGGGAGGGAGAGATTTGCTAGCATTGTGTGAGGTGCATACCTCTCAACCTGGAAACATCAAAAATCTGGACAAAGCCCATGAAAAATAGGTACAAATCTGTACACCAATTAACATAACATTTGCATACATAATTATTTAACCCCACCCACTCCAATGGAATTGTGGTATACCAACATTCAAACGCAAAGTGAAGAACAGTGTGTATATGCATGTATGTATGTATCTATCTATATGTGTGTCTGTGTGTATGTGCAAAAAGCCATATGATACAAGTAAATACATAAATAACGTGTGTGTGTTCTTTCACATATTCTAATGTGTGTATGCTTATTCTGCACATGTTTAAATTTCACTGGTAGAATTAGGGAATCTCAGTAGTTTAGATGAGCAGGCATCTCTCTACCATGTTGCAGAATGCAGATATCTGTAATTAACGATATTTATATCAAGTTAATTATTGACAAACCCTCTTTCAGGCAGCAAAATGTTTCCACAAACAGCATGCACGAATACAAACATCATTAATCATCAAAGGATTTTCTAAGAAAGAAAAACACACACACACTCACATACCCACACAGTACCAAAAGGAAACATTTCCCCTAGCGATGCATCCCCTCAATTTCAAGTATGCACAAGCACCAAAATGGAGCATTTACTGCATAAGCCTTTTTTTTTTTTACCTGGAAGAGCCTGGGAAGAAATGCACACACACACACACACACACACACACACACACACACACACACACACGCACACACACACAGCACCAAAATGAAACATTTCCCCAAGCGATGCATTCCCTCTGTTTCAAGTATGCACAAGCACCAAAATGACACAAGCTTTTTTTTTTTTTTTTTTTTTAACCTGGAAAGCCTCAGCTGATGGAAGAAATGGTGGTTGGTGATAAATGTCTTCACTTGTTCTTCAGAGAAGAAGACTGGTCCACAACTGCCACTTGCTGTACTATCAAAGCCGAAGTAAAAACGAATGGCTTGGCTTACCTTCCAGTTCCTTGGAATCCTTTTTGCAATTTGCACTAAATAATAATTTAAACTAAAACAAAAGGCACTACTGTACTAGTCTAGCACAGTACAGGCAAGGCAGCTGCTTTCATCTTTCCAGAGCCCAGACTCACTCCACCACAACATTTCTTGACTGAATTAATCAGTCTCTCACAGCTGCTGAAAAAGTTAACTTTTGCAAACAGCCAGGATGCTTGACGAAATGCCACCAAAAAAAAAAAAAAAAAAAAAAAAATTAACATAAGTAGAGCACTCAGAGCAGTACATGCACAAGCGAGATGCAACACACCCCCTGGAGCCCCTGCTGCACTGACTGAAGTTTGAAACAAACAGGTAAGCTCAGCTATCACTGACTCTGTGACTGTAACTTAAGTTGCAAAAATCAGATTTCACTTCTCATTCTCTTAATAAAAAACAAACAAACAAAAAAAAAAAAAACACTGTTGTATGTGTTGCTGGCTTGCTGCTCTCTTGCGCAGTCCCAGACCCACATTTCAGACTCATTAAAGTGTTTGCTCTCAATTTATGCTACATTCCTTATGTTCACTCTCCGGTTATTCAAACTTTGCCTGAAAATGGGACATTTGCTTTAAAAACAGTTTTCCTGCTAGGCTGCTCCTTCGCGTTATCCCTACATTATTTCATTGATTACCATTTATACGCAGCATCAGAAGACTGTATGTTACACAGCATGGAAATATGCTACAAAACCGAACTGCTTATAAAATTACTAAACTGCTTTACCAACAAAACAATACACAACTTCAGTACAAAAGCTATATAGCACTAAAGTAGGAACAACTTCAGTACATAGGCTACACAGCAGTAAAGTAGCACAAGGGGAACTGTACACAACTGTGGTGTTTTTCCAAAGTTTTCTTTAAAACAAATGTAAATCTTAAATTTTTATTCACTCAGATTTTCTAAAAGTTTAACAATGGACATTCCCCAAACTTCCCCCAAAACTGATTTTAATGTATAACACACCATTTCAATAAGTAACTAATGCAAAACTATATTAAAATGTATAAAAGAACATAACAACCGTGAAACAGCAATGCTACAAAATGCTTTACTAATGAATTAGAGTTTTGATATTTTAAAGTACACAACTTCCTGCAACACGGTTTGTTTTCATGAACTTAAAGCACATACTTCAGCAAGACTTCAGATTTACCATGTAAACTGTGTTTATGTCCTACCAGTCTCCCATCCATAAAAGGCTAACACTAAATGTTGGATCTCAAAAGAATTATGATATATTACCCAGGAAATTCACAATCATGCCCATGCTATGCCAATTTACCAAGAACATACAACTGTGTATTTACCTTTCCAAAGACTCCCCGCTATCTGCTGCGAATGCAGCAAGTCCAAACCCTACTGGTCAAGGAGGTTTTTCTGAGTCCTGTGAAGCCTTTTGCATTTGACAGTCTGTCCATAGCTTACATTCCTTTTTTATCTGATATACCCAGTTTCTGTCATAGCCTGTTAAGAATCCAAATATCGGGTTAGCTGCTGCTGGCTGCACCTGTCCTGATTTGAAGGCCATCCGAGATGCACGTTGCTACTGCCCAAACATAAACACTCAGACAGTCACACCCCTTGGGCCCTCCTGACATCATCCCACATGTGATGATGTCAGTGGAAGATTGCTGAGGAGGAAAAAAATTTAAAAAAGGCCAGGAATTAATCATGAATAAAGGGGTCCAATCAGAAATTCGTGGCACCCCATTATTTGGACCTCAAAATCATTAAATGCTGAGGAATTCAGTAGGGTTCAGAGGTATGGTGAGGTGGAGTTGAGGAAGTAGACATTCGTTTTGTACTTCTAGCCACAAAAGATTTTTAGGACAGTGCAGTGATGGGAGTGGTAAGGAATATTAGCAGCAAATGTAGCAATTTTATTATTGGGTAGATTCAAGTTTGACCACGAGGTTAGATTGGAGATTAGTGAGTATAGGAGCAGCATAAAATAGAGTAGGCAGTAGAAAAGCTTGTGCCTGAGAATGTTTTGTGCCCTTCATCAGGTATTTTTTATTCCTATATAATAGGCCTAGTTTTTTGGTGTGTTTTTTTGATAGATTGTAGAATATGTATGTCAAATTTAAGTTGATCATCGATGACAACGCCAAGGAGATTAGTTAGGGTTTGTACCGAGATAGTAGTATTGTTAAGGGATGTGACTAAGAAGGAGTTTTTACAATGTTGTAGAGCTTTAGGGAGGAAGAGAATTAGTTTTTTTTTTTTCCGGATTAAGAAAGAGTTCATTGCTAGTTAGCCATTTTCCAACAGACAGAAATGAGTTTTGGGTAAGGGACAGAGGTTGAGGGATATTATCAGAGCAAGATATGATGGTGGAATTGTCTGCATACTGGATTAGAGAAGAGTGGGGACAGGATATGTAAAGATTATTTGTAAAGATGTTAAATACGAGGGGCCATAGAATGGAAGGAAGGGAGAGGAGGCTGATAGCCATCTGACAGACTGAAGTCTATCAGAGAGGTAGCAGCTGAACCAGAGTATAGTAGATTGAGAGAAATTAAGGTTTTTAAGTTTAGACAGAAGCAGATTATGAGAGACAGTGTTGAAAGCTTTTGATAAATCAAGGAAGAGGCAAGAGACCAGCTTGTTTTCATCATGAGTTTTGACAATGGTCTGAGTGAAAGTAATGAGAGCTGTGGCAATACTGGGGAAGCCTTGCATATGAAGATACAGTATGCAAACCTGCCTTAGCATATCAGTCTATGATTGACATGCAGTGGTCTACTAACCAGCAGTCCACTGTACTCACTTACAGACATTAGTGAGCACTGTGTCAAGTCCATGAAGTACTCCATGTAAGTGCTATGTTATTCTATTGCTTGCTATGCAGGTTAATCACTTTATGTATAGAAGGGACTGGTGTTAGCAGGGCAGAAGTTGTATATGATGGAGACTGATGAGCCAAAGTGTACAGCTGTACCCATGGGAAAGAAATAATATAGCTATAAGATCCTTTGAACCACTAAGACATCTTCTCATTGCTTCTTTTGTAATGTTTTTAATCATTAGTACAGTAACCATATTCATTTGTGTTCAAGCATTTCTGAATGCTGGCACACAAATTAATCCTGATATTAATTTTTCTTCAGTACCAAAGTGCTGTATGGTATAAGTTGCAGCAAGCCACTTGCTATAGTTTTAAAAGTAGAAGTTTTTGAATTCAAAGATGGCTGCCATTCTGTAAACACTGCTGACCTGCAGCTCCTCAATAAACCTGAGAAAAATCTGTAACCTGAGTCAATACCAAGAGGTTTGAACATCAAATTAAAGTAAAAAAAGATGCATCTACACTTAATTAATCTATAACCAGGAAAAAAAGTGGAAAAAAAGTCTTTATCTATCAGGATTCCAAGTGATTAGCTAGCTCTGAAGAGAGAAATAAACAAAGGACTGTCTGCATTCTTCATTTTACCTGTCAGCTTGGGGAAAGGAAAATGTCACAAGAAGGAAAAAGCATGGAAACAACTACTACCAAAACAAAGCTGTTGGAATTACAGTCACCAGTAAAGGATGGGAGTGCGAAAAAACAAAGAATCACTAGACAGCAGGAACAACAGAAACCAGAGACTAGATCTAAAACTGATCAGCCACTGAACATGGACGATATCAAACATGCTTTATTGCCTATACAAGAAGCTTTAAAGGACCTGACTACTCAAATACAAACTTTTGGAGTTTCATGTAATCAGTTGCTGCAGAGAATGGACAAAACAGAGGCTAGAATTTCAGAAACCGGGGACAAAATAGACTTGCTGGAGAAAAAAACAAAGGTACATGATGTGGAGTTACAAGCCATGCAAAGCAAACTTACTGATTTAGAAGCGAGGCCTAGGAGAAATAATATTATTATTAGAGGGATCCCGGAAAACATTCAGTATGCAGAGCTAATACCAACTATAACACAAATACTTGAAGTTTTGTTAAATGATGCTGATGGAGTGAAACAAATTGTTATCGAAAGGGCACACAGAGCACTGAGAGAGGTGCAAGCTTCTAATATGCCTAGACCTGTATATGCTAAGATATTGAACTTTCAAGATGTTAGCAAAATACTTTTTACTGCAAAAAAGAATGGTGGCTTTGTTATGTGGAAAAATAATAAAATATCTCTGGCTCAGGATTTACCACTGCAAGTAAGGCAAGCTAGGCAGTCTTTATCTGCATACTGTAAATTTCTGATTGACAAGCAAATTAAATTCCAGATGAAATATCCTAATGTGCTTACATTTATGGTGGATGGGATTAAATACTCTGTTTCTACTAAAAACTAGGCAAAGGGAGTGTTTCTGAAGGTTTTTAAAGTTTTACCTGCATCAGAGGGCTGAAAGAAACTTCCGTTGAGACTGGCATGCTCCTGAGGTCAGATCCAGTATCCACTATACTTTGAGGCTTAGGTAATCATTTGTTCCCTGCTTAAGTCATTTAGGCCTCTGTAAAAGCAATAAAACTGTTTGTGATAATCCGAGGGTCTGCTGGCCGTTTTCCGAACTTTTATGACCTCTACGAACTTTTTTCGTCGAGTGGTAAACAGGAAATCCCTTGAATGCAGCTGAGAGTGTGGATTTCGATGTAACACTTCCTGTGGTCTGGCTGCAAAAGCGGTCCCCCGTCGCGAGTATTACTGATGGTTTCCTGGTTTGAGAAGCTGAAAAGAACTGACATAATGTGTTAATGTTTTTTTTTTAACAAGTAAATAACATTAGAATATGTACGTAAAGCATATAATAACATCTGTTTTTCCTGTTTCTTTTTCCTTATGCTTATAGCTTTGAACCAAATTATATTTTTACAATATCTGCAATGGGTGCAAGGTATAGCACTATATATATGAATATAAATAGGTAAATATTGGCTATTGGGTGGTGTTAATCAGACAACTAATATCAGTATAGTTAGGAACTAAAGCATGCAATTGCAACTTTGATAATTGGTAGTTGCAGGCACTGTGTATGATACAGAATTATAATGTGGGATGCATTTATTTTTTTCTGCTTGTTTTTTTTTTGTTTTCTTTTTTTCTTTCTTTCTCTCTCTCAATAAAAGTGGTATATAAATAATGATTGTAACAAAAGAGGTATTTGGGGTAAGTATAAGTAGCTAGTTAATATATTAACATTTTTTCTTTAAATGGTAATACTGACTTACAATACAGATTTGCTTAATTAATAGTTGGAACATAAGCTGTAGAGCAATAGCAGTGTTTGTTAGGGAATGTTTAGTTTAGACTTTGTAGTAGCTAAGTTAGAATATATAGGTTGTAAGTTTAGGAAATGTTTTAAGTTTTATTACATGAAGCTTTTAAATATTTTTGTGTTTTTAACCTTGTTCATGTTTTTTCACATATCAGACCTATATAAGTCCTGGTCCATGGGTAAAGTGGGTAGGCACTGGCTGGGGACGGGATGTAGGAAATGCTTCCAGATTATGTTTAGTATGCAGTTAATACATATCCATTGGATAATTTCCCTTTTATACTATTATTGGATAATTAGACCTGTCAATGTTGGAATTAGACTCATGAAACGTTAAAGGGCTCAAGAACTTGAAGAAGAGGAAGCTGTTACTACACATACTGCTACAGGACAAAGCACTGTTTGCATTTTTACAAGAAACACACTTGTTAAATGATCAGTGGGATGATATTAGGAAAAAGAACTGGATTAGAGCGGTAGTGGCATCAGAAGGTAAGACAAACAGTGCTGGAGTAGCTATTATTATTAAAACTCAATACAAAGACAAGATTTTAGACTATAAAGTAGATCAAAATGGGTGATGGTGTTATGTTATTTTATCGGATAATGCGTTTGATAAACCTCTTTTACTTTTGAATATATATGCACCATGTAATGACCAACGAAGTTTCATAACATCATTATATCCAATCTTAACACAGTATGATGGTTATTATTTTATTGTGGGTGGGGATTGGAATACCTATCAAAATCCAAAGTTGGATAGGTCTTGTCCACAAAGAGCATTTAATAAGCAGGTCGGGATAGCATTAAATGACTTCAGGGAAGATTTTCAATTATATGACCCCTTTTGTTATGCACATAATATTAATAATGCAATTAAGTATACCTTCTATTCACCATGCCACAAAATGTGGTCTAGGATAGATTTTTTCTTGATATCCAAAGCATTAATTAATTTGGAACCAGTAGTGGTTATACATACTCGATATCTATCGGATCACTCAAAAATTTTGTTAAGGTTTTCTAAGGATTTAAAAGATACAAGAATGCATAGAAGTTACAATTGGTCACTTAATCCAAATCTGTTAAATAAAAAGGATATAATAGATGGAATTGTAAAATATCTGAAAGATTTAACAGATAGGACGAAGCTTCAGGAACCTACTCCTGATATTGAATGGGCAGCAGCTAAATCTCAAATTAGAGGATTTCTTTTGCAAAAAGCCTCATATTATAAGAAGAGGCAAAACATTGATATTCAAAAACTCAAAACAAAAGTGAAGCTACTCGAGAAAGAACTGATTCAGAATTTTAATGCTCAAACAGAGAAGGAAATGTTGAAATGTCAAAGGGATCTCTTCTTGCTGCATAATAGTAGAGTAACACTTCAGGAGCATAGGTGTTTAGTGAAATATGCCAATAATGTTCAAATACCGTCAAAAGCATTGGCAAGGATTATAAATCAATCGAAAACAACTGTACATATTTCGGAAATACAATGCAATGACACAGTGTATTCTAAAACTGAGGATATTATTGATATTTTCGAAAAAATCTATACCAAGGTTTATGAGGGTCAAATTGATAGGTCTATACATAAACAGAATAAAAGATTCTTGCAAAAAATAAATTTTCCAAAATTAGAAGAGAGTCTGCAAGGTGATCTGATTAAACCTATATCTTCAGAGGAAATAGTATATGTAATTCAACATATGGAAGTACATAAGTCACCAGGTCCTGATGGTTTGACAGTTGAATTTTATAAAGAGTTTGCTGATAGTTTTGGTAAAATATTGTCCCATGTATTTAACTACATAATCAGAAATAAAATTAGTGACTCCCACCTTAATGCGTCAAAAACAATCTTTATACATAAAGCTAATCCAGACCCCCAAAGCCCAGATAATTACAGGCCAATAGCATTAATAAATGTGGATATGAAAATTCTAACTACCATTATAGCATGTAGATTAAAAAAGATTATGATCCATTTAATTTCTAAGGAACAGGCTGGATTTATGGCAACTAGACAAACTAGTGATAACACACTTACACTACATAATATGATGATGTATGCTAAACAAAACAACTCTAATATTTATGCCCTTATAATAGATGCTCAGAAAGCATTTGATAGAGTGGATATAAACTTTTTGTTTGATGTGTTGCCTTATTTCAATATGCCACAGGAATTTATTCAGATACTACAAATATTATATAGTAATCCGTATACTACGTTATATATTAATAGGAGTTATTCTAAAAGAATACAGATTAAAAATGCTACACGGCAGGGTTGCCCTTTGTCCCCCTTATTGTTTAACCTTTATTTAGAACCTCTATTTTTATATATTAAGCAAAATTTGTATCATAATGCACCAATACTTTATAGGAATAAATTAGTAATGTCGGCATTTGCTGATGATCTTATCATTTATTGTACAACCCCAATTTCTGATAGTGAAAAGATATTAAATGGTATAAACGAATTTTCAGAAGTCTCTAATTACAAAATTAATTTGGAGAAAACTAGTATTTTCCCGTTAAGAACCCCTAAACCTTTTTCATTAATGTCCCTGGTGGGGAAGATATCATGTAAAGAAAATATCAAATATTTGGGTATTAGCTTCTCTACGGATAATAAGGACTTTTATAGTAATAATATTAAATGAGTATGGGAACTAATAGTAGCTGATTGTGACAGATGGAGGAATTTAAGACTACCGGTATTGGCAAAAGTATCAATAGTGAAAATGAATATATTACCAAGAATGTTGTATATCTTTAGGTCTGCTCAAGTATCAATTACAAAGACAGTTTTTAAACAAATTCATAAAGATCTAGCTAAATTTATTTGGGAGCCAAAGAAAACTAGAATATCGTATGAGAAATTAATGACCCCGAAGAGTAGAGGAGGACTTGAGTTACCGAATTTTGAAGTATACTATTTAATTGTGAATGCCAACAGGTGTTTAAGAATTGCTAATTACAAGGTAATTAGTACAAAGTGGATACCAACTTGGGTGGTCTTGAATTACAAGCATATTCTAGATCGGAACATAAATCCTAAAGCTTTACCCTTTTTGGATAAAAGTAGTTTGATAAAGTATGGGATTATGGACCACTTAAAAACATATGTGTCATCTTTGCAAAATTTATTCCAATCAGTAGACTTGTTGCAATATATGATGGTTTTTCAGCCTTTCCATAGGAATCCCAATTTTAAACTAAATAATCAGTTGATTGATCTTAGTAAATTCCATTAATAGTTAATTTGACTCTGATTGATGTTTTTAATAAATTTAATTTATCAGCTTCGCAAGTTAGGCAGGAATTGAATCTTCCTAAGAGTTATGTGGTTGTCATGAGACAAATCAGAGAACTTGCTCTGAGTCATTTTGAAAACTTTAAACCGGTAGTCGGAATTGTGGATAAATGCTCTGAATTGTGGCAGGCTCTCCAACAGGAGGTCAAATTTATAACAACAACAAATAAATTAATTAAAGATTTAAAATTCCAGGATAAAATTCTGTTGTCAGGGTATTGGGTAAACAAAATGACAGTAGCAGATAATCAGGTATTAAAAGCAATTGATTTAATCGGTCTCTTTTCAAAAGTTGATGTATACGCAGTTGATGATTTGGAATAATGCTTATTATACTCTTCTGAGGTTACATAAATTTAATCCTAGGAATTCTCCAACTTGTCCATATTGCACAAATCAAATGGCGGATCTTCTTCATATGTTCTGGAGCTGCAAGTGTATATATAAACTTTGGAACTCTCTTAGAACACAACTACAAAAGATGGGTTATCAAAGTTCAACGGTATCATGGGAATTTATGATTCTACATGTTCCTCCAAGAGAGCTCTCTAGGTCACAAAGTATAATATGTATGAATATTTTTTTGCTGATGAAGTTATATATAGCTACAAATTGGTTAGAACCAGACAAGACATCATGGGATAATTTCAAGCTTGTGGCTATAAAGCATAAATTAGCACATAAATTACCCCTGAAGCAAAGTAACAAAAATATGAATAATCCGAAAATATGGGAAAAGGTTTTTAACATTATATTAGCATAATACTGTTATTAGGAATATATTAAAGTTTGGATGTATATGTGGAGGAAACAATGTTTTGAAAACATGTTTGATATGCATGGACGCAAAGTACTTCTACAAATGTTTCAGCTTTGTTTTTCTTCCCTGGTGTCTTTTTTTTTTGGAATAATGACGATTTTTATATGGAAGCATTTCATGTAGATATTGTATATAGTTTTGATAGTAATAGTAGTGAATTATGTGTGTGATTTTATTGTATTTTGAAAATATATATCAATAAAAATTTATTATGAAAAAAAAAAAAGTAGAAGTTTTTTTTTTCCTTTCTCAGCTTGGAATCAAAGGATAAAGTGTAGAAATAAATGCTCTTAGCAATTGATCAGAAGTGCTTTCCTGGCAATACCTAGTTATATGACTAGATACTACTCTGCAGGAGTTCAGACACGCATATCCTAGGACAAAGTAAGAATTTGTTTTTTTATTCTGCTACTGCCAGGGAAAAATACCGGTAACATATGACACTGCTTACACCTGAATATAATTTATGTAAGTATGCTTTAATTTTATTTTTATCATGGTCGGTATTGGGACAGGGCTGGGGGCAAACTACTCAACTATCCCTGATACCTTGCATTTTAGTCTGCTGCTTTGAAAATCTGTGGTTTTCTGACAATTCCGAGGATTGGATTTACTAAATTATGATAGACATTTAAGTTTCAGATATTATAACCTTT
>NC_056735.1:449503448-449528448 GCF_019279795.1 Protopterus annectens | reverse complement strand
TCGCAGTTCTGAAACAGGCAAGAGTCTGCATGATGAGGTGGAAAGCTGTTTGATTCTCTTGGTTAGAAAGCAAAGATAGGTAACATATTTGGAGAGGTATATACATCTCTGAATCTTGAGGATGTAACTTTTATATTTAAATGGGAAACGTAAAATGACTTCCATAGTGCAACTGATACTTGATTAAAGGACAGCTCAGTGTTGAAGAATGTACCTAGATCTTTAATGACAACATCAACCTTATGCATTATTCTATTTATGTAATAATCAGGGGGTTACACCTTCAGTCTAATTCTCTCCCAAATTGGCTATTTTGTCTCACCTTTTTCCAAAAGAAACATTTCATTACTTTTCATTTATTCTAAGCTCAGAGTTGAAACAAGTATTGACTCTCTGTAGCTCCTCTTGGAGAATAGAAAGCTCTGTGAGGAAGTCAATGATGATGGCCAGTTTTAGTTATCTGTGAATCTGGTCTACTAAAAGCTTTTTATGTCTACCTTCACATCAGAGAAATAGAGTGAGAAAACAAATACCCAGAACAGTGACCTGAGGTAACTGAGCTTTTACATGAAAATGTACCACTGAATCTCTGTCATTGTATTCAGTCTGAGAGCCAGTTTGAAATCCATAGACTTATGTAAGGGTTAATATGTAAGATGTGAAACCTTCATTACTCTGTCTGTTTCACCAATTGTTTGTTACATTTTAAAATGCCAATAAATGTGTTTTCAAAAAAATATGCTAGTAAGCTTGCCAATAATTCTCCTCATAGGAAACTATCAAATGCTTTAGATGAACTGAATGATCTCCTGCATCAGGATTTATTAAGTTACTGATGCTATATACAGTGCTGAGATATCCACCTGTGCCTTGAATGGGATGTTTATTGCTTCTTTCTCATTGGCTAAAAAAAGACACTCAAACAATTACAGTGTCAAAAGAAAGTGTACATCTTGGACACTTTGTGTAATAGCTACACCTGGAGACAGTCACAATGTGTGTGTGTGTGTGTGTGTGTGTGTGTGTGTGTGTGTGTGTGTGTGTGTGTGTGTGTGTGTCTATGTTTGTTCATTTGTCTGTGTGTCCCTTCCTAGCCCTAAGCCACCTGTCCAGTCATTTAGGATCACACACACACACACACACACACACACACACACACACACACACACACACACACACACACACACACACACACACATACACAAACACCATGCATACATATGCAAAAAATAATGTGAAAGTATGAAAGTAGAATGTGTGGTTTATATTGTCTGGTGTAATGCCGAATTTCAGATATTAGGATTATACATGCCTAGTTCAGACATTTATGTATTCCTGCAAGTTTTTGAATTAGAACATATGTTCTGTCATTTAAAAAAACATGTGCTTTCAATCTCTCATTTGTTTAAGATGGAAATTGCATAGAAGATGGACTAAATGAAATTACAAGACCTTTAGCATGATTTCTAGTATTGTTGGTTGTATTGATCAAAAGAGGAGGAGAGAATAAAAAACAATAAACCTTTCAAACATCAGATTCTCTACAAGTCAAACTTCATAGATCACCGAAATTAACCTGTACCCAAGCAGGCAGTCTACATAAAATAATACAGTTTGCTTTATGTTATTGGGCATTTTATATTATTATGAACACTTACAGAAAGTAAAACAGTCAGTGGGCATTTGGAAATCATATATCTGGAGCAAGTGCATGTCCTTAACTGTTTGTTTACATATTTTCCATGGGCCTCCTTCAAATGAAGTTTAAGGTTCACTGTGGTGACTCTGGTTTGCCTGGATCATTTTGTTGCTTTTGCCTATGTGGCTTTTCAGTATGACCTTTTCGCTTGCTATTTTTATTTTATACTATAAGGCAATCTGCTGTAAACAGTACATTTCATTTTATATTATTAAGGTGATTAGTTAATACGGACATAACCAGAACACAAACAGAATATATTCTTGGAGAGAGAAATATGCACTACAGATAGATTGGACCTCAACTGGATAAACTCAGCCGGGATATCTTAGGTTTAAAGGTCAGATTTCAACATTACAAGGGTGAGGGCATGTCTGATGGGTGAGTCTTTAGATGATCTCGAGATAAAAGCAGGTAGTAAATACAGCTTATATTTGTAACTACAGTGTCTGACTGACATCCAATGCAAAGTCGAAATTCCTTACATGTAGTGCAAAACTCTGAGCCAAAGGTGAAGCTACTGGCAGTCTATAGCCTTGCTCCATGCTGAAAAGATTGCAGCAATAGTGTACTTTTATTCCTCTCGGGTGTAATGTTTATATAGTACTGTGGATTTTCTATACAACTGGGGACATTTGGTTAATACCACATTATAATTTTACCTAAAAGAATGATAGATAAAATAAGTTCCATAGGAGACAAAGGAGCTTTTCTACACATTAGTAACAAAATCATCAATGTAAACAAGCATCAGAGACAACAATTCAAGTGCTTCCTGTTTTGCATAGTTCCTAAGACTTAGATGTTACTTCACAAATTGAAATACTCATTGCTAATTGTATGGCAATGCTATTTAACACTTGCTTAGCTTACAAACACAAACATGTGTACATAAACATCAAACAAAAAAAAATGAACTGTATTATTAATGTATATATTCAGTTATCTGTTTCATGGCTAAGTGGAACTGATCTGTTTTTTCTACCTAACTGATTAGATATGCAGTATAGGTTTCCTTCCTGTAAATGAAATATAGATTTTTTATCTCTTTTGACAAAGTCATCACGCTTTGTCTATTTCAACTATCCTTTTCAGCCTTGGTCATTATTTCTGTCTTTTGGCTTAGGACGCTCTAAGCTAATTGCAGCTATGTCTCTGACTTCTGCTTTGGCTGTCTGGCAAACACTATGCACATTGCTGCATCTGATTTTCTTTTAATGTATCACAGTACTGAAATTGCTCTTTAATTTAACTAAAGATTATCATGTTTTTACATGTCCTAGCAGTATTATCTGTTTAAAGACACTGAAGTGGGATGAGGCACAAATATGACTCCATTACTGTGACAGTTTTGATGAATAGAAGCATCAGTGTGCCTGCCAGTACTTTCTGTATCCACCAAGCTGTCATCTGTCTCAGAATATGGGAAGAGTATGCAAAACAAGCCACATTACAATGTGGTTCAGTATAGAGATGCATGCAGATTGGTTTATATGTATGGAAAGAAAAAAATGCAACTGAACAAACTCTTTATTATTCCATTCACATTGTGAAATGCTCTTACAAGGATCTTCACTATTCATATCACTGTCAGCTCAGTCCTTTAGAGTCTGCCCCAAATGGTCTTTCATTACATGATAGCTTAGTGCTATTTCTCATTCTGTGATCATTCAGTACCCCCCCCCCCCATGTAGAAACTGTTAAACCGTACTTGTCTTAACCTGTTTCATCCTCTTATCGACCAAGTATTTAAAAGTCTGATAGTGCAGAGTCTGTGGTCCCTTGGACTTTATATGTTTCTGTACCTGTTACAAAGGAACCTTGTGTGCAAAACAGTCTGATGATGTCATACTGCCAGGTTTGTTTACCAGTCCTGACATAATTATTTATTTTTATAATTATTTATTCTTTTCCATTTCGTGTTTTGTTTTTTAACTTGGGATTCCCCAGTAACTTCCCTTTTGAGTCTTCAAACAAAGATCTCCATCCAGAATTCAGCAGGAGGCAGGACATTAAATAAGTTTCTAATGCACAAACCTACTGCAGGGTTTACAGTAATGGGGAAAGAGAGTTACAAGCCTGGTTTTATGGTGAAGTACATTGGCTATCAAGATGTTTTATGCATCCTATAAACTGGTGAGGTTTTTGTAAGAAGGAGTTTAAAAGGTCCTGACAGCAACTAAATACATACTTATGGGGCTGAAGGCAGGATGATGACAATGCAGCATCTAATGGGTCATCAGTGGGTATTGATTTACTTGTGTGGTGATTAACTGTCATACAGAGTGTTGGTCACTAAGATAAGATCATTAACTGTAACTTCAGTAAAGATCTGTTTATACAGTATATATGACTTCTGTATAAGTACCCGTGAATCATTGCTGGTAAAAACAAAGCCATGTTTGCATCACCTACCAGGTTCAAAGAAATATCTGGAAAAATAGTGTTTTCTGGAATAGTAAATGTTGAAACTGATTACCAGTTCAAATTTCTCTGCCTTTGACTGGACCTTCCTCTCACATTTACATTTATACTTAGACAAAATGCAAAGCAAAATCTTCACTTAAACATCTTAAAGGATTCCTACCTGCTTTCCCAAGTGCAAGGAAGAACATCACTGAGTAAGGGGTACTTACAGAACATCACTGAGTAAGAGGTACTTATACCACCAATTAAATAATCAGTTTCTATCCTGACTCTTAGCTGCTTTACTAGCATTTAAAGACTACAGAACATTCAGAATAAGCTATGTTTGTTTACCCTGAAGTTACCCAGAGGGGAATACCACCGTAAGTTCCTGGTCAGGGTGCAGTGGTTTCCAAAACATGAGAGAGCATGAACTTCTCAACCTTGTGCACTTCCCATCCTTGCCTGCAAGCTGATATTTCATTCACTACCTTTTCTCATTACTTGTCCAAAGGTCAGTTTCGAGTTTACTCTCCAGTCCAGCTGGTGAATCTGGGAATCTTGAGGCAATGTTACAACTGCTTTATGTATACAGACCACCCTCTCCTCCTCCCAACAAGCTCAAATATATGTATGAGATGCAACTATATAGCCAAACTGGAGGCTAAGCTCTCTCAACCCAGTACTGGCACAGCCTGTCAGGAGGGGAGGGTAACCACACACACCACAAATCCAGTCTCACATAGACCTATCGCTTCAGCAAACCAAACACATAAACACACAAAAACATACTCAGAGGCTCTAAATAAAAATCTGCCTAAGCAGCAGAGACCTCCAAAGCAGACATCCAAGCAACACCTACCACGAAACAATATCCACGTAGCACATAGCTCACAAAGTCAGTGTGCCACACAGTCACAGCCCTTAAGACTAAACAACACACCTAATACACTTGTAATAGGTGACTCTATTGTCAGACACACTGGTCCCACTCACCAGGCTGAACAAGGAGAAGGTCACTGTAAGCTGCTTGTCAGGTGCCAGGATCCGCCACATAACACAAGCACTTGGGTCACTCCAAAGCAAGTACAAGTATGACTCCGTCATTGTCCATGCTGGTGTGAATGACCTGAGACGTACCTCCCTGGACTACATGAAAAAAGATGTACAGGAGCTCTTTGATCATGTAGCCCAGGCCGGTATGACCCTGACCTTGAGTAGCATCTTACCCTCACCAAGAATGATGCCACAGTATAAAGACAAAATGATCAATTTTAACAATTGGCTAAAGTATTGTTGTCATTCAAAGGGGATCCAGTGTCTGTCAGCCTGGAATGACACGCTCGACAAGCCACGTTGCTTCGCTAGGGACAGCTTGCACCTGTCACCCCTGGGCTTTCGAATACTGGCTAAGGCTCTTGCCTCCCCCATAGTGCCTTTTTTAGGCAAGGCTCAAAAGACAAACCCACCCCCATAGATAACACAAAGAAAAAAAAAACTAAGGGTAATGCTGTTCAACGCCAGAAGTCTAAACCTCAAGATGCATGCACTCGAGACTCTCCTCAGTATGGAGAATTTCGATATCTGTGCAGTAACAGAAACCTGGTTCAAGGCTCCCGAGAGCACCCCAGCACTACCAGGCTATACTTCATACCATGCTTTCCGGCCCCAAAACTCGGACCGAACCACAAAAGGAGGGGGAGTATCCATATTTATCAAAGATACCCACACCTCCAGGCTTGTGGCACTGCATGAAGCTTTGGAGACCATCCATGTGCAACTAACAGTGGGCAAAACTGCCTTTCAGTTTGTAGCCTGCTACAGACCACCATCCCAAACAGAGGAACCTCACTCGGCTTTCCTGAGAACACTAGAGAATATGAAGGTCTCTCCAAACACTATTATATTGGGTGACTTCAACTACCCAAACATTGATTGGGAAAACTACTCAAGCCCAAACACCCTAGCCCAATGGTTCCTAGAATTTATAAACTCAAATGCTATGGAACAACTGGTCATCACTCCCACAAGAGGGGAAAACATACTGGATCTGGTCATCACCAGCATGGGGTCTCTATGTTCCACAACAGAGTTATACCCCTCATTGGTAAGATCAGACCATAAACAAATCTCACTGGACATCCATATTCCATCCCCACCCCTAGCCAAGGAAACCACGGTGAAGAACTTCTCAAAAGCAAACTTCACACTTCTCAAAACTGAGGTGGAATCCTTCAAAGCCCCCGGGCAAGTGGATAATACGGCCCAAAATGCAGAATCCTTTACAAAAGCATTCTATGGACACCTACAGGAATGCATGGAGCATGCTATCCCAAATAAAACCAAGACTCACTCCTCCAAAGGCAGGAGACCTGTCTGGTGGACCCCAGCCATAAATAAGCTATACAACAGAAGGAGAAAACTACTACATGACAGAGCAAAATTCCAAAAAGGGAAGGCGTCACTGATCAGTACTAGCAAGAAACTACGATCCCTCATAAAATCTTCTAAGGCCAGCTTTGAAAGAAAAATTGCACAAGACACTAAAGATAATCACAAGGCCTTCTTTAGTTATGTCAGAAACCTGGGAGGCAACTCCCAGATATGCTCTGAGTTAGTGCAAAATGACAAAATATTCACTAAACCCACAGACATTGCCAACATCCTGGCAGAAAGGTTCAGTGCAACCCCCCCCCAAAAGAGCAAATGTCTATCCCAACAGAGTGTAGCCTTCCTGAGATCACAGATGCACAGGTGAGAGCTGCCTCTCCAAAGCTTAAAACACAGCATCAATGGGACCAAACGGTGTCCTGGGCTGCGTCTTACATGAGCTCCAAGAGGAACTAAACCCTCATATAAAGTCACTGTTCAATCTCAGCCTTACTACAGGATATGTTCCCAATGAATGGCGTACAGCAACAGTAGTCCCACTCCATAAATGTGGTGCCACAACAGACCCCAGAAACTATCGCCCTATAAGCCTGACTAGCCTGGTCTGCAAAGCTATGGAACGTATCATCATGGAAATCATAAACAAAGACATTGGGAACCTCCAGACATTGGATCCTACCCAATTCGGCTTCATTAAGGGCAGATCTTGCCTCTTGACCCTGGTTGACTTCTTTGAAACATTTATCATAGCCATAGATGAAGGGAAGGTAGTCCACACAGCCTACCTGGACCTTGCAAAGGCCTTTGACACAATACCCCTCTTGGGCATCATAAATAAGCTCACCAGCTTAAATATCAACCCCTATGTCACAAGATGGGTTGCTAACTGGCTCAGGGATAGAACCCACATGGTCAGAATAGCAGGTGCCATGTCAGACTCTAAACCAGTTATAAGTAGTGTCCCACAAGGCTCAGTCCTGGGACCTCTCTTGTTCAGTATATATTTCTCCCAGGTACAGGCTAACACGGGTGGACTATGGCTGGCCAAGTTCGCAGATGACTGCAAACTGGGTGCTATAATCAACTCTCCGACTGACACAAGCATCCTCCAAAAGGGTCTCCCAGAGATGGATAACTGGTGCCAGAGCCATGGCCTGAAGCTAAATGCCAAAAAGTGCATAGTCATCACCTTTGGAAAAAACAAAGTGCCCACAAATTACCACATAGGTGGTAATCCATTAAGTACGGAAGAAGTAATTAAGGACTTGGGGACCCAAGTAGATAGCAATCTCTCCTTTGACAATCACGTTGCCAAAGTGGTTAGAAAGACCTTCTATATAGCCCACCTTATCATGAAAGGGTTCACATCTAGATCAAGAGAGGTCATTGTGCCCCTCTACTCATCACTTATCAGGCCCATAATTGAGTACAATGCTCCGTTTGGGATGTACCTTACCCGACACCTTCAGCAACTGTAAAGACCCCAAAACTACCTCACCAAGAGGATCAAGGGGCTCAAACAGATGCTCTATGCAGTTCGGCTGAAGAAACTCCAGCTCTACTCAGTTGCGTACCGCCTACTCAGAGGCGATCTGTGTCTGACGTATAAAGCCATGTCCAACCCAGAATTAATGGACATGCTTCACCTCAGGAAATCTAAATACCTTAGAGCTACACACTCCAGGGACCTGAACCTCAGCACAGAAATAAATAGGACATGCTGGAGGGACGGGTTCATATCCCAGAGGCTCCCCTCACTCTGGAACAAAATCCCAATCCATGTCAGGCAGAGCCCCTCACTGACCCTCTTCAAGAGAAATCTTGACGAATGGATGGGAGATCATAAGTTTACCCCTGGGATCTCTTCTGTGTCGCTGCTTGACAGAGGTACAGTAAACAAACCTTAAAAGGGCTACCTTCTGTGACCTACTATACAGAGGCACAGTCAACTAATCTAAAAGGGTGGAGTAATCCAAACATACTCTGGCTAGGCTTATAAATGCCCTAGGGCAGATAGCCTAGTATCAACCTGTGAACCTATGAACCTATGAACTTGTCTGCTTCTTCACTGCATCCTTTAGTTTTCCACAGCATCAGCTTCACTGGGTTAGTAAAACCTCTACTTTATGTACTTTAAGACACTGGAACAACATTTTTGCAAACCTCTGCTTACTTACTGTAACTTTTCTTTTTACTTCTTCACTGAAAACACTTATTAAAGCTAGTTTTGTCCATCCTGATCAAAATGAACCTAAAGTGTGTTCTGGCTTTTAAAATGTAGTTCATGTTTGTCTAGCTTTTCTAACATCATTCTTATATCATTGTCATTAAGTTCAAGCTTGTGTAGTTCTGTCATGTCTATTATTTAAGTGTGGGTTGTTATTTTCTTTGAATTTTGCTGGCCTATTTTCTGAAAATGGTCTGCTGTAGTTTATCATAATTATGAGATTTGTAAAGTGGGTATCTTCACTGTAGAACAACCTGGATATATACTGCCGCATATGCATTTGTAAAAATAGAGTCAGGATGGAGGAGTTAAGAGGATCACCAGGCACTATAAAGTGGAATGTGTGTGTGTGGGAGCAAGATGAAGAAAACAGGGTCTGTAGTATAATCTTGAAATATTCTACCAGACCAGCAGGAAGTATACTATAGGATTCAAATGACAAAAAGTGTACTGCAAGATACATATTAGTGGTGCTGGAGACTGGGACAGATAAAATCCACAGAGTAACAAAGAAACATACTATAGCTATAATGTAGTACCATGGTGTGTGTGTGTGTGTGTGTGTGTGTGTGTGTGTGTGTGTGTGTGTGTGTGTGTGTGTGTGTGTGTGTGTGTGTGTGTGTGTGTGTGCGCGTGCATGTGTGTGTGTGTGTGTGTGTGTGTGTGTGTGTGTGTGTGTGTGTGAAACATGCATTTACTTATCCAGGCAGGGTGTTAATTCTAGAGGCATAGACTAAAGATTAAAAATGCATCACTATGACTAAATCCATGTATAATCCACACCTGAATTCATGTATTGTACTTATCACACCATGTCATGGTCTGTAGATTGAAAGTTAATTTGTTTTCTTGCTACTACTTACCCCTGAGTCATAACAGTGGTGGGCATGTGTTATAACACCTGCTTCACTAGTCATATGATTCAGTAGTGGCCTGGGAGTGAAACTTTTAGTTTCTAATCAAAAAGATGTAGGAGAAACAGAAAGTAATAAAGTAATAGTCTCTGTCTGGGAACTTGAGTTTATAATGTATGCAGATTTACCCATCTTTCTTTCTTATTATTCTTTTGTTCCATGGCAAATCAGGCATTTAAAGCTCAGGGTCAGATGGCTAAGAACAGAATATGACAGCTGTGCCATTGTCTATTCTTTATTTGCAAAGTAGTACTGAGATGTAAATGTTGCTGTTTTCATTATTAAATAGTTTTGTTATTAAATAATTGGCATGTTTCTTTCCAGTAGGCTGGGATATTACCTATGTGCGTGAATGGGATTGAGCTGTGGGTTATGCATTTATGAACCTATGTCACTGTGACTTTAAAAAGTTCATGACTGCTTGAAAGTCATGATGCAGCTACCTTCACAGATCAGTACTGATTACATACTTGGGGAACCGAGGACAAGACTGACATGTAGAGAAGAATGGAAACATCAGAAAATGTAGTACTGAATGCTGACATGCATGATTGTGAGTGGGTTATGATTCAGACTGTCCTTAGGAACAACAAGAGATAAATTATCGAAAACATCTTATGTATCTGAGCACAAAATAGAGTAGATGATCCTATGGTCCACCAGACATGTTATCAATGGAAATGTTTTTGGATTATTGAGGTAGTCAATAAGGGAAGAGGGATACTTGACCACCAGAGATGGTTATATATTGTAGTTTGAATATTTGGGGAACTTGCAACTTGGAAGCAATATTGGAATATAAGTGATGGTCATGCATCATTTGTTTTGGGGATTTTATTAACCAAAAAAGGAAAGAAGGGAACCTGTTATTTAACTGCACTTGATTTGTGATTCAGCAAATAGTAACTCTATGAATATAAACTGGATATTTCAAACTCATCAAATTTACATTTGTCAGCTCCACTGAAAAATTGTAATTGTAGAAGCCATTTTATCAGTTTTTAAGGGATTTTATCTTTTTAACATGATTGTGCAACGACAGAGTTAACATATAGAAGTAAAGGCATGTGAGGGTATCATTTCCCTTATAGTGGTACATGGGATCTTACCCCCATACAAAAAAAGCATTTTTTGCTTACAGTTGAGGGGTGTATTGTTTACCAAGATTAGCTCATCCAACTTACTGTGGACAGGTCAGATTTTGCAAATTCATAATGGATACTGTAATTGTATGCAGTAATTTCAAAACACTTAGCTTGGGTGGTCATTTCAGTAAATTTGTCATTATTTATTTAGTTATCTATTTATTTATGATTTAATGGGAAATGCTAACTGGGCAATTGTACCCATTTTCTGTGGAGGCCTGGGGAGAAAGATTCATTGAAAAATAACAGCATTCCATCAGTAGGTAATGGCTTATCATGTAGCTGACAGACAATAATGAACATTGTTTCTGAGGAAGTGCATTTGCTATGGCCAGATACCAATACTAAGTGTAGCATTGTGCCAATGTCATTAGCTTTAGTGTACAATCAGAAAAAATGATTGTGGTATCATATGGTAGTAGAAATTATCTGCATGAAACCATATATATTTCTGCTAGAGGAAGGGAAAGTGGAGATAACATTTACTAGTTTATATTAACATCTTATAATACTATTTTCTCATTAGTGATAGTATGAGATAACCAGGAAGGGATATTTTTCATTATGGCTAAGTTGCTTCGGGAGATATAGAGAATAGGGACAGTCTTGTGCATAGAGGAATAAGGGAACTACCTAGGGCTCTGTGCTTGTGTTTTTATGGCTTTGTGATTTGTGTGGAAAGTTGAGGTGATACAAGTGTTATTATTACTTTTATAGTGGTGTTGGCAAGGATCAACTAGATATTTTTGGCAGTATTTCTCTGGCTTTGTTATTTGTGTAGAGCAACTTGGTTGGACTACTTTAACAAGTAACAGATTGTTTGTGTGAACTGTGGATCTGGAATAATATTACATAGCCATCAGACATCATGGCTATAACTTTTGGGCAAGGGTTGGAGTTGGCAGGATGAAAGTAATTAACCTTCTTGTCATTCATTCAGTTTAAACAATAACTTTCTCTAAGAAATAAGATGGACTACTTAACTGGACACCTGATACGCACAGACAGATTAGGCATAATTGCTGTGGCAGTTTTATGTAGAGAAAAATGACCAGCTGCCTGCCGCTGTTTGCTTATTATTTTGGTTCTGCAGGGTGAATGTAATTATGTGAAGCAATGTTCAATATTTTAATGTGTGGCAACTGTTTGCTTGGAGCACAGGTGAAATACATCATATAGTCATCCTCTTTTATCACAATCAGCCATCTGAATTGTACATAGAAGTGGCAACAGCTACTTAGTGGGGGTTACCTGGATGAAAGTAACTGGCCCTGTCTTCATTTGTTCAGTTTCCCGGTCATCACTCAAAAATAAGGGATAAATTCATCATAGAATAGCCAGACTTTCAGAAATTCTGGGGGCTGATAGCTTTCATACAAAAATGCTATACAAGTGAATTTTGACATGAGCTTAGTAATCACCTCTGACCTGAACCTCAACTAGTGTAAAATCAACCCTACTCATATGTATGCACATAAAGTCACTGTACATGTGTGGGTGGGCTGGGCCTGGGGATAATATCATTATTTCTTTAACATTCCTTCTAAACCTCAGAGATCACTACATCTTGTGTTGGTCTAGAGACAGTGTGGTCATTATTTCTTTAACATTCCTCACAAACGTCAGTGGGGCACACTGCCATAAAATAAGGGTAAATGGCAGAATATGCTAATAATGCCATACGTAGCTAAATTACATGATGTTTAACCAACCTGCCATAGCAGATCTATTCAGGACCCTATGCAGCCATTGCGTTACACTTAGTGTAGCCATTTGCCCTGAAATCCCAAACTCTTTGGATTACAGCCACAATTACTCTTTGAAAAAAAAGTTATGAGTTGTGTCTTACCATCATCAACTTGTACATGTAACACACTTAAATCAAAGTGCTGCTGCTGCTGCCAGTCCTTTGCTGAGAAGAAGAAGAAGGAGAAGAAGAAGAAGAGTTTTTATACCCTGTTTGACTTAGTATGGAGTGCATATAAAGAAATTGTTGAGTGATACCAGGTAGACAAGGAAACAGTATAGGATATATGCAACTCATTCCACCCTCATCTGAGGCCCTAAGTATGGAATCTGTTTGAAAAACAAAAGTAGATAACTCTTTAGTCCCATGCACAAGTAGTTATAAGTCCCTAAGATGAGGCATCTGTCCTGTGTACATTAACATCAGTAATAGTGTATGACTGATGCCTGCAATATGCAACAGTGGACTTTGCACAATAACGTGCATCAAGTATTTTACCTTCCCACACATGCATGCAACTGTAGATAAAAAATATGAAAATGGCAGTGCAGAGTCATCAGCACTGGCACAGGGTGGTGGTGGTGGGAGGAATACAATAGGGCAAGCCTAACACCAAAAAACATGAGTGTGAATTATTGAACTGTATTGCATTCTTTAAAATTTTGCAGTATACACCTTGGTGTCATCCTCCATGTCAGAATCAACATAAAATAATCTGTGTGAACCCCCTTCTGAGCTGTCAGAGAACTCTGACAATGGAAAGGAACTGGTGGTTTGTTAGCAGCCACTCCCCTCCTTGGACCTATATGTCCCTGATCAGTTTCACATGCCCTACATGTCACATGCATTCTTATGTCATTGGACCTATGTCAAATTTTCTGTTATGTATGGCATTATTCCTACACCATTTACAAAGTTTGCCATCTGCCCAGAGATATGTTCACCACAGTACTTGTCACCTCTGCATTTTTCTAAGAGGAAAGAGCCACATTGACTTAGTGTCTAGATGATAAGTTCATTCCCTGCATCACTGTATGGAATTTTACAGTGTGCAGATGTCTTGGGCACCATAACAATCTATGAGTTGTAACATAAAAGAAATGTATAATGCAGAATTAAGACACAAGTGATTGTTCACAAAAACAAATATGTATGCAAGAATGTATGCAGCCATCATGTATAACATAATGTAAAAATTAAAGCTCCATATTAGTTATCACAAGTAAATACAGCACTTCCCCCACCCTTCCCAATAAGTATACAACTTATGAAAGAAGGACAACAGATGTGTAGCACATTGCAGCATTAACCAAAGCAATGTACAGTTTTACATTATAAATGGCTAAACTGTTCTTGGATGTCTACTTGTGTGGAGGGCAGTCAGTTATATATCACAGGCTTAACACATTTTGTGGGCAATAAATGTTATACCACTAACCTTGCTAGCAAGTGATACAACACTCTTCTGTAATAACTTGTCACATGAGCATAGAAAAATTTCCATAATGTCATGTTACATCCTTTACAAACATTTGTAACAGAAGAAAATAGCTAACATGCATGCCTATGCCACCAGAAAGGGACAAATAGAGCAAACAGTAAAGCTGTGGGTGCATTGTGAAATGCAATCCATCATTAAGAATGAAATGAGGCATTTTGCAAAAAAAGCAACACACATTTTGTAAAAAACAGCAACACACATTTGCATCAGGTCAATTCTGGTTTAAGAAACAGGTTGTGCAAGCTAATAGCAGCATGGAACTCTTTGGTTCCGAGCAGTCACCCCTACCACAATACAATTTCCTTGCCTACACGATTACCTTCATATATTGCAGATTCAGTCCACTGAGCACTGTGAATATACAAAATCTGTATTAAGTGCAGGGAATGTAAACATGGCATAAGGATCAAAATGACTGCATGCACATGCCCTACCTCTACAAGGATGAACTCTGGGAAGTGACACTTGGTAAAGGCTTACAAGTGAGAATGATTACTCTGACTGCAGAAATAATTAATGTTTCATAGGCTGTCCTCTTTGATGTGCACTTATTGAAGGTGTATGAGAGAAAAGAGACTTAACACTAAATTCTGGGACTACATTGACTGAGTTCGGAGAACAATATTCCTAACATTTTTATGAATTGTTTATAACAACACTTTGTAACACTGAGTAATGGTTCTTGTGAAATTCTAAGGATGTATTTTACTCATTGAAATAAATGTCAATACTAATGCAAAGTAGATGGCATTGTTGTTATAAAATCATAGATATGGGAATGCTATTCACAAAATAAAGACAAGAAAAAAACTGCAGTGTTCCAAATATTTGTTTTATAGTCTGTGAGGAAATATCAATTTAACTGTTGCTAAGATCCGATTCATCCACACATCTACTGGCAAATTACAAGAGTTAGCTTTCAGAGCTTGTTTCTGATGCATTTTCGATGTAAATTGATAGAATCTCACATCTTCCTTATATGTAATTTACTTTTTCTTTTTTCTCATATTTATTTATTTTTTTATTTTAACCTTTTGTTGACTGAGTTAGTTCCATGAGGTTAGTAACCTCTTTTCTGGGGAGATGTGAGGTGGTATTTATAATACTAGGGGAAATTTAGCCAGGGCATCTGGGAACTTCTACTCTTTTTGATAAGTGCCATGGGATCTTTACATCCACCTGAGCTACCACCAACTGAAGCAGATGGGGCCTTGGTTTAACATCTCATCTGAAGGACTGAACAATCAGGAATACAGTCATTAATCAATCTACCTGGTATGGGAATAAAACCCACAGCCTTCAGTACCAAAGGCAAGTGTGTTACGTATTTCACTGCAAACATTGTGTCTCTGGTATGGGAACACTAATAGTAATCTCACTTCTTATGGTTCAAATCCAGACAGGGTGATCTTTGTGTGAATATACTGATTTTAAGTAGTGTATGTTCAGGCTGAAACAACAAAGTGGAGGTAACATCAGAAATGTACATTTTAAAGAAACGTTTCATAATGTTTCCTTTACTTTATATGAGTTTGTTCCTGCATTGTTTGCATGCAGTTTGGGCTTGTTCAGTCTTGGTTAGCACCATTCCCTATCAGTGAGAAACATTTCATTTCCTAAGGTAAAAACTGAAAATTTTAATTTGGAATGCCATCAGTTATGCAGCTTAGGCTGGCGCCAGTGTGCTCACATCATCACTCTGGACAGTACTGAGTGAAGAAATTTCACTTGTCAGACAGCTATGTTTGTGGCAGAAGGTGTAAGTGAAGTGATCTTAGAAAAAGAGCCCACACAATTCAGCATTCAAATTCAATTTACAGATATTTCTTCATGACTGTATTCAGAATAAATATTGACACTCAATGCTGTATATGAAATGAACAGGCTAAAGCGTGTGATAAATGATAAAAAAAATTACCTGTAGTCCTTGTGAATTGATGTTAAAAATGTATTTTTATTATAAACTCATCTGCTCTCATTATTACCTACAATATATAATCATGGATATTGTGGCATATGACATTCTGTAGAGTGTGCTAACACAAAAGTAGTTACATGAGTTAAGTGGGCATATATGTCATATTTGCTGGAGAACCTATCCATATCTCACAAGTATTCATTATGGCAGTTAAACAATATAGTATAAACATTGATGTCTTCAGTAATTGTATGTGTTATGGCAGGAATTCTCTGTGTGTCCCCTTTCAGATCATTTGCCATTACATGAAATCCTGATCCTGTGATGTTGCAAGGAGAAATGAAAAGGATGACTGTATCATGCTAATGCTATAATAACTTTTTCCTTGCTACTTATAGCTATTGCATGTGCTACTTTGCAATACAATGTATCTTTTTTTTTAATTTTTTGCTTTTTGTAATGTCTTTGACATTTGTGCTGTGCTTGCCAGTGCACAAAACAGGGTTCAGTCCTTCTGGGAAAAAAGTGAAAAAGTTTTATCTGGGCTGCCTTTTGTAGTGCAAATGTGCCAGGTGCTGGTGTACGTCCATCAGTGTTCTGGTTAGTACTCATTGAAGAAAAAGCAGCTGTCAGGTAACTTTCCCTGTGGCATGTGGTATAAGTGCAGTGAACCTAGAGAAAGAGAACAGCTGATGAAGGATTCACAAATACTTGTACAGAGGGAGTATTAATACATATTGGCACACATTTTGTTATATCATTGTGCTGTTTGAAACTCAGTTATTACCAGTATTTCTAATATGTCAGCTATTGTCTGTCTCCTTTGTCATTATTTGCATTACCTAAAATCATGATAATATGTGCCAGAAATTAAAGTTCTGATGTGCCAAGGAGATGTGAAAAGGATGACTGTGTCACCATAATCCACTTCTTGCTGTGGCCATTGCAAAATATACTGTTTGAGTGATTTCATTATCCTTTTATTTTTATTTAGTTATTTGTAATGCCTTTTGCATTTGTTCTTCACTTGACAGTATGCAGACATGGGTCAATGCCTAAGGAAAAAGTGAAAATTTAATTTGCACTGACTTCTCTAGCATATACTAGCCTGGTGCCAGTGGACAACAGTCAGCACTTTGGATAGTACTCAATGAATAAATTCCAACTTCCACATAACTTTTCCTGTGGCACAAGGTACAAGTGCAGTAACCCTAGAGAATAAATACAGATAATGCATTGTTTGAATACAGTTTACAGATACTTTACAGAGGGGGTCAGAATGCCATTTGCCACAACATTTTGATTAGGAATGTAACAATAAGTACAAATGAGTATCATAGCTATGATTACTGCAACAAATATATCATCACTGCTTCCTATAGAAACCCATATAATGTGTATAAATTATGTTAAATGTGATAAGGATGACATTTAATTTAGAATGCATATGTGTAGGTATGATTTGCACAATATTTTTATTATAATTTATATGAGTTAGACTTAGATAATGCAACTGGATGCTTCTAAAATGTATTAACAAACACAAATACTGCCTTTTACATAGAAATGCAGTTCCATGACTAAGTAAAGTCACAGACAAACAAACTTTTCTGAAGTATATGTACAGTCCTTGTTACTTTACTATTCCTTCAATTACCATATTAAAAAGTAAGATCTGCTGTGAGTCTAACAATTAATCAGCACAGTTTAACATTGGTCCTTTTATCCCATGAGTTTGATTCCCAGGTGGTACTATGTAATCTTACCAGTGTGTTACTCCCAACAGGTTAGTATGTTACAAGTCATACCATTTTCTTACAACCAATCATGATTATGACAAACACCTTAAAGTATGTCATTGTTTAACAGTGGAACATGTGTCAATAGTTTGAGCACCCCTCTTGACCAAATCTCACTGCCATATTTCACACAGTCTCTGCTTTTGGATGTAATCAATTTTCAATGAGTCTGCCAGGCCATTGTTCTACTTCCAATTGCAAAGAACACTGGATGCACTCGAAAAAATACCAAAAATCCCACGAACAGAGTGCAAGAAGCCAAAGAAAAACTGGAAAACTTCTGTAACTCCTTTTGAAGCGTTTTTAATGAATAAAACGAACTACACAGACCATCACATTAACGCGATTCAAACAACACAGTTCCTAAGTGTTTTCATCCAAACCAAATGGACTTCATCAGACATTATTTAAACATTAAATAGATCTATATATAGTAGTTTAATTAACCCAGTGACCAATGAATTTTGCTTTAAACATTTGAATTAAACAAATCGGAAAAACGGCCTCATTAATATTAAAATAAGATAAAATGAAGTAAACAAAGTCATTGCCTTCAAAATAAAAACCTATCCCAAACCTATACACAAAAATATACAATTGTTAAAATTGTTGAATATTATATTTAATAAAAAATACTAAGAAGTGTGACTAAAACATTATTTGAATAAAGTGCTTGTGCTAACTAACAATATATTCCTATGTCTATCTATAGATATTCCTCCCTCTGCTGTCAAAACCCTGTATTGCATATATATAACACTTGCCTAAAATTCAATTAAAAATATATATATATATATATATATATATATATATATATGTATTGAGTACAGAAGAATAAATCCATAGAATACTATTGTTGCAAATAAAGTGCTTGTGCAAGTATTCATGATAAAGTGCTTGTGCTGAATATTCTTTTCCTTATATGAATAAATAAATAAAACATTGACACCCCACACTATTTAAAAATATTGCAGTTATATTTTGTTTGCCTTTATTTTCAACAAAGAAACTATACTTAGATAATCATTCAACCCTGGTTTTTTACCTGCTTCCAGGTATACCTGCCACCACAATTCCTTACTTTCCAAAATCTCTTCCCAAATTCCACCCCTTACGTCTTTTCTAACTTGTTGAAGAATGAAGAAATAAAATTTACATCCTTTACATTCTTTACTATGTTTGAATAGTGCGCTTGTCTCTTTTCCTTTTTGAATGTCATAGACATGTTCGTATATTCTTTTCTTTAACTCTCTTTCAGTTTTTCCTACATAATATGACAAACACTTATCACAAGTTGCCAGGTAGACCACACCTTTTGTGTCACAGTTGTAGTAACCTTTACTTTTGATTAAGATATTTCTACTTCCTATACATATATCACTCTTGTTACTAACATAAGGACATTGATTGCACCGACCACATCTAAAAGTTCCAACTTTTTTCATATCATTCTTCCTATAATCCACACCTTTCTTACTTTTTTCTAACATATTCTTTATACATCTGGAATTTCTGTATATAATTTTAGGCTTAAAACTGTTTATTTCCTCTATATCAGTTAGGGCAGTGAATTTATCCCATTCTTTATTTAAAATGTTTCCTAGTCCGAAATTTTGTGTATTGTATTCTACAATGAGATTCCTTTGGTACTGTTCTTCAACAGTCTCCTTGTTATTACCTTCTTCACATAATGTTTTAAATTCACTCATACCCATAATGGGTTTAAATCTCTCTGCCCTACCCTTTTCCACTTCCCTTCTTATATTAGTTACAAATATTTCTGGATAACCTCTTTCTAAAAACATCTTATTTAGTTTATTACACTCAATTACAAAATCGTCATCCAGGCTGGTCATCCTTGATCCCCTCACAAACTGCCCTTTTACTATATTTCGCTTGCAGTGCAGGGGATGGGCACTTTCAAAATGTAAATATGAATTAACATAAGTACTTTTCCTATATACCCTGGATGCAAAATATTTGAGTGTCTCATTCTTGACCAGTTCTATATCCAGATACTGTAACACCTCACTATTGATATTATAAGTGAACTTTAAGAAGTTGGTAGTGTTGCCAATATATTCCATGAATTCCATAAACCTTTCCTGTCCCCCTATCCAAAATATAACTATATCGTCAAGGAATCTTCTGTACAGAATCCATTCCTTGTTAAATACAGAATTTAAAATACATTTTTCCTCCCATTTGGACAAAACTATGTTGGCATATGTGGGTGCACATGCCGCCCCCATGGACACCCCAGTCTTTTGCTGAAAATACTCTCCATCAAATATTAAAAAATTGTATTTTAAAATAGTGTCCATGAGAGCTACCGAAAGTATTTTTTCTTCTTGAGTCATAGTTTTGTCCTGAAATATACACTCCTCAAACATCTCCATACCACAATCATGTGGTATACTGGAGAATAAATCAACAATATCTATAGTTATAAATAAAAGGTCGGTGCTGTAAAAGTCAGGTGATAGTTGTTTTAAAAAATCCCATGAGTCTTTTAAAACAACTTTGTTATTTGTCCAAATATGCTTAGTAGTAGTATCTACGTACTTCGCCAAGGGTGTTGTTTTTGACCCTTCAGCCGTGACTATGGGTCTTAAGGGGGGGTCCAACCAATTTTCGGAATTCTGAACATTGTAGCCATTCTAGGTTTTGCTACTATAAGAAATTTGTATAATTCAGGCTTTAACACCCCCTCTAACATGAAATCTTTCAACATGTTGTCTATCCGGTGGTAAGCTACATTTACCTCATTTTTTGAAACCACCGTATACTTTGATTCATCTCTGAGGATCCTGTTCATCTTTCCTTCGTAAATAATGTTGTCCATAATAACCACCCCCCCCCCATCTGGTTTCATAACCCTGATAGAATCATCGTCTATTAGTTCAATTAACGCTTCCTTCTCATCCTTCTTCAAGTTGTTATGAAATTTTGTGTTCTTATTATGTTTAATTCTAATTTCTTCTTCCAATATTTTTTCAAAGTTTCTTAACTGAGGTAATAAGGGTGGATTATACGTAGATTTCTTTCTCAATTCTGTCTTGTTGTTTCCATGCCCATAACCATTATTCTTTGCCAACACACTCAGATTAATTTTTCTCATAAATAACTTAGTGTCTAATATTGTGGTGGTGGTATCTCCCTTACAGCTAGGTATAAATTTGAATCCCTTACTAAGTAAATTGAAATGATTTTCTTTAATATCAAAATTACCGTAATTATATATGGAAAAATCCTTGTACGTGTATATAACATTATCTGTTATATTAATGTTATTGACGTTAACATCCAAGTCAGTGATACTAGCAGAGTGGGTGTTAATTAAAACCTCCCCCTCCCTCTTCTCCCCCCCTCATATAAAAATTTCCCTTGTTATTGTGAGGCCTATATTCTTCATCTGTTTCCCTTACTAAAGGAGGGAAATCTTGGTCATATTGATAGTCATTCATGAACTCTGTATGACTATAACTGGGTTTATTCCATTTCCTGTTGCTAAAAAAATTGTTAGTGTCCTTTTTAGGAATGGTGGAATCAGGGTAATTAGTCCCATTTTCATACTCTGAAATGTCCCTATGTAGTTTACCTAACTTCCGTTGCATGACTTGTTTACATTTGTCATCAATATCATGCCTAATTTTATAATATTGTTGTCTCTCTTCCTTTATACCATGAATTAAATCATTCTTAATAACTCCATCTAACTCATCAATTTCCTTACTTAAACATATTAATTTCCTCTCATTTTCCTCAATAATTAAATTAATTATATCCAGGCCACACTGGTTAAACACTTTAAGTAAGTTCTTATGAAAAATAGAACCCCATGTAACATTGTTAGGGTACTTGCAAATACGTAGTCCTTTTGGGACAATTTCCTTTTTCAAACACTCTAATAAGTATGTGTTTTCAATATTTAAAATTTTAAACTTAGTCATTAAAACTTTAAGTTTGTCTATTTTGACAACATAAGACTCCCCATCCATATTGTCAGAGCCTATATGTACATCCACACCAAACACAACGTTTCTTTTTAACCAGTCCTTAGTGCTTGTATTGTTAGAACAAACAGTACCTGTGCTTGAACCTGTGGAAGTCGGCTTCTTAGGTTGAGCCCCTACTGCTACTCCATGGCGCTCAGTTCTCACCTCAGCCCCTTCAGATTCAGCACAAAAAATGTTTGGAGTTAATAAAGGATTAAAGTTGGTCGCTGAACTGTTAGAAAAGTCGCCGGCGTCATCCTCGTCGCCCATAAGCTCCCTTTTCCGTTTACTTCTGGTATTATACTGCTGTGCACCTTCGTGACCATTTTCCTCTCCACCAAACTTGGCTTGGCTGACTAACATCTTGTGGCAAAGGGGCGTTAGTAAGTCTATGAGCTCAGTCAACTGGCCAATCAATTTCCTTGATTGGCCAAGCTCTTCCAGCCCCTCTGAACTCATTACTCTCCGCTCTCCTTCACAAAAAGTTCTTCTTTGACCCAGAACAATGAACGAAATGCAAAGAACACTGAATACTTCCAATTGCATAAATGCAGCTGGCAAGGCTGTTTCTCTTTTAGCACAAGCTGGTACATGTGAAATTTGAACTGGTCACCATTTCAGACCCATGTTTTTTCTTGACTGCTACAGACATGGCTGACAATAGCAGGAATAGTGTTCCATTTAGAGCACACAGGTGGTGGTACCCTTCATGAAGCACTACATCTGGAGGCTGCTGCAGGGGGATTATACCAGGTCTTGGTGTAAAGCTGAGTGTTGCAGTAGCTTGGCCAAGGCTATCTCCAGTGCATCTGGCATCCAAGCAATAGGAGCATTATCATTACCACTACAGTGACATGAAGAAGCGGAAGCAGGATATCCTGAGCCAATAATTAGCCAGCAAATTCATATATATATATATATATATATATATATATATATATATATATATATATATATATATTTGTTTCTGTACTGTGCAGCTGCAGTAGAGATAGCAGAAAACCATGAGGCACATCAAGACAGACTGACTCACCTCAGAGAGACACGGAGTAAGCTTGCATTATGTCTGAATGCAAGGCAGGGAAGTATTTTCAGTCCATCACTGTCTATATTCTTGAAGATGCATACCCTAACTCTGATATCAGGTATATATGCATGCTCCAATAGCACTTTGTGATTGCATTAGTCAATGATTATATCACCTTAACTGTGTTTGGGTTCAATAAACAGAAACTGTAAAAAGGAAAACCCCTGTGTGTACAGCAACTGCAAGGTCCCAAGTAATAGCAATTCACAAAATTCAGACCAGCAGACTGTGGCAAGCAAATACATTTAATATAGTGCTAAAAAGTACATAGAAAAGAGAACAACAAACAGACAGGTTTCAGCTTAAGTAGAAGCAGCCTTCTTCAGTCCATATATTTAACAAATAGAACATCCCCTTTCTCTTATATAGTCAGCTAATGAGGCTTAATTAATGCACTTAATATTTAAAGGTGCTCATTCAATCCAGGAGAAAATAAACCCCCCCAACTTAATAATCGATTTTTTCTCAATATTGTTGAGAGTCTGATGCCAATCAATTTTATTAGATTTATTACCCCTGATACAATCAATAATGGTAAAATAAAAGGACGCATTAGTGTGTGAAACAGTATGTTTATAAAGAGCATTAGTAATTCGTTGATGTCTGATATCACTAAAATGCTCCCCAATCCAGATATGGACATGAGGTCTGGCCAGTATAAAACGCGGAACAACTACAAATAGCCAGGTAGATGACCCAATCAGTTTGACAGTTAGCAAAAAAAGGAATGCTATACACTTCACTAGTATTTTTGCTGCTAAAGTCTTTAGTCTTACAAATTCTAAAACAGTATACACAGTGATCACAGGGAAAACAACTAACCAAATGGTCCACAACTAAAGTAGATTGAACCTGTGGAACATTGCTGGCTACATCCATGTTTGTAGTGACTCAAGATAGACCCCAGGTTCCTACCCTTCCTATGGGAGAAGTAGCATCTATTATTCAAAATCCCAGAAAGTTTATTATCTGCCAAAAGAATATTCCAGTGTTGTTGGACACTGTTAGAGCAGCAGTGTTCCTACCGTAAGTAGTCACAAAACGAATAGCTGACTCACACTCTTAAGGCTTAACCTTATATTCTAGAAGAGATTCCCTATGCATGGAGTCCACAATGTTCTTAGCATTGGGTCATCTATCTGGTTATGTGTAGTTGTTCCGCATTTTATATTGGCCAGACCTCATGTCTGGTCAAATTCAGGATTGGGGAGCATTTTAGTGATATCAGACATCAGAGAATTACTAATGTTCTTTATAAGCATACTGTTTCACGCAGTAATGCGTCCTTTTATTTTACCATTATTGATTCTATCAGAGGTAATAGATTTAATAAGACTGGTTGACATCAGACTCTCAACAATATGAAGAAAACATGGATTATTAAGTTGGGTAGTTTATTTTCTCCTGGATTGAATGAGCACCTTTAAATATTAAGTGTATTAATTAAGCCTCATTTGCTGACTATATAAGAGAAAGAGGATGTTCTATTTGTTAAATGCATGCACTGAAGAAGGCTGCTTCTAATTAAGCCGAAACCGGTCTGTTTGTATTTCTCTTTTCTATGTGCTTTTTAGCACTATATTAAATTTATTTGCTTGCCACAGTCTGCTGGTCTGAATTTTGTTAATACACAGAAACCCACATTAGATTTGTTTTCAAGATGTTATTTAAAAGATATTAACTGCAATGCTACATGACGTTAATTACATTTTGACATATACAAGTATTACCTTTGAAAGCAGATATCTGATATGGCCCAGTGAAATACATGAGTCTATTATTCATAGCATACTATTGTGATTGATTGATTTTTATGACACATTAATGCCTTCCTATCATATCTGGATGTATGTGGTTAAGGTGTACTTATATATCTGTCATATTGGTTTATGTATTAAAACAGTTAAATAATGTGACATGCCATTTGTCTAATTCTATCTTTTTTGTCTCCCACATCCTATCTCTCTTTTTTCAATATATTATATATATATATATATATATATATATATATATATATATATATATATAATATGTGAGTGTGTGTGTGTGTCTACTTTCATTTACTGAAAACACATTTCACTGCATTTCAATTCACCCACACCAAATTGCTGAAAGCTCAAATTACTGAAAACTCATTTCACCAAATCACATATCACTGAATGCAGAGT
>NC_056735.1:449350948-449500948 GCF_019279795.1 Protopterus annectens | reverse complement strand
GTCTTGTATGCAGACCTCTCAACCTCTTAGAACAAGTAATCTGGACAAAGGCATAAATAACTGGGGACAAAGTTTCAAAAATGGGGACTTTTTTTAAATATTGCTGTTACAGTGTAGTGAATTTTCTGAAGAGTATTTAGTCTGAAACTCAACTATCTGTCATTATTTTCTGACTTCAATCTTCAATGATTTGCCATAAAGACACAATTTTATGAGAAACAGACCACAAATATAAGGCAAAAACCTGCAAATTATGTGAAAATCTGCAGATTTGAGAGGTATGTGCTGTATATCTGCACCTGCTACCTAACCTGATCTACCTACTAGACCACTTAATTTCTAAGCACCATTCCCAACATTCATCTTGCTCCAAAAAAAAAATGTCAACTGTCCCACAAAAAATTATGCCTCATACATAGCTCTCCACTTTGGCTATGTGTCATCTTGACAGATTGATTTGGTCCAATTGGCTATACAACATTATTCTGTTGTTTTCATCCACCTCTGGTGTGGTGACTCTCAAAAGTCATGAAATTCTTCGCAAAATTCTACATTTATGTTGTGCAGCAGTGGACAGCTGTGGTGTTTTCCTACCATCCACTGGCAAATTCCTGTATTCTTTCCTGTATGTCCCACCCTTTGCATGCAACCTCCATTTTCACCACTGTCCTATCAACCCTGTTTTCACATGTCTAATTGGTTCAAAAAAATAAAATCACATGCAACATACATGGCTGGAAATGGCCCATCAAAAAGCCTTCACTCTTTGTCCTCCACATTTTTACAGAGGTTGGCAGAGCATACCAGTGCTGTTTGATTGTGAATGCCATTTAACTTCATATGGAAAAACATGAAGAATTTAGTTTTAGTCTCAATAATCTTGTTACTTTAATGCAAATGTGCTTAAAATCAATGTGATAAGCAAATACAGACTAAAGGCAGAGTAAAGACACTACTTTGAAAGAGTTACTCTAACAGTTCTTAGGTTACTGGATGTAATAAATTAAAAGTAACAAACTAGGAACCGTAACTAGTAAATTTGAAAGTAACACGTCAACAATTAATAAGTAACAATGAATTGATTGATACTTTTTGATTGATGATTATTGAATTAAATACTAGTAAACAATGAAATACTACTTATAACTACCTATAAAAATGTAATATATAATTTCAATTGTGTAATAAATTTCAGAACAAGTTTAGTGTATAATAAAAAAATATATATAAATATATGAAAAAAAATATATAAATATAAATATTAACTTATATGTTTATGTATATATAGAATTTAGTTTAATGCTGTATAAAAAACTTGTTTAAAATAATTGTTAATACTTACTCTTATTATGTTGTGTATTTATTTTATTAAATACCTTAATTGCCATAGACACTCTTTGTACTCTAGTAAAAGCATTAATATCACCCTCTTTTCCATATTTTGGGGGATCCTATCAAACACAAAGAACAAAACTTTTTTAAATCATGACAATTTGAACTATGTACAAAGAGTTGGTTTCTTCTTTCTTTTTTTTAATGTCTGTAATGTCTATCCCCTCCCTAATCTTCTTTTAATCTTACCGATGTAAAAAGCTTGACAGGATAAACAGGTCAAAATCCACATTTCTTCATTTTGACTCCCTATATAAAGCAAATTTCTTTTCTGAAATGCAGGGTGACATTTTTAAATTCATCGATGTAATTCATTTGTAATGCTCACCACCATGTTTAAAGATTCCTGGCAATGTTTATCTACGCTTAAAGAAAAGGACTTGAATTGTTTGAAAGAAGTTTAGTTTATTTTGGGGGATAGCATTACAAACAAAGCTCAGGTGGCTATATGCTAACTTGGTACTAGCAATGTGGGAAAAAAGACACGTGTTAGAAAGTAAATACATGTCAAGTATTGATTTTTTATGTAAGGTCTGATTGACCTGCTTTTGCTTTTTGTGACATCGATCGATTGAATTTAATTTATGGCATATTTATTTGAACACCACCACACCTTTTAAAAAATTACCTTTCAGAAGGATTCAGAGTCAAATATTTATAGAAAATTGACTTTCTCAAAATTCATACTTGCATTATAAAAGTGTCACCCTGCATTTCAGAAAATAAAATTGGTCAAAGGGACAAAATGATTAGACTCTAAATAAATTAAAAGTTCCTATGTGGTAAGTTGAGATGATTCTCCTGTCTGTAGACTGATGTTTTTGCATAGTATCATGTGCTCGGTTATAGCTGTATGTTGAATTATTATTTAAAGAGAGTTTATATTTCTATCATATGTTTAATTGCAAACATCTGTATTTCTCTTCAGTTACAACATTTCATTAACATAGGATTGGAATAGTGCAGCAAGAAAGCATTTGCAAAAACATTCCATTCCCAACAGGGAGACTTAGCAAGCCACCCTTATCCTGCTTATGTCTTAATGTTGGTTCTACACTACTTCTCCCTTCATGCTCCCTATAGCAAACAATTTATTGTACAGACCATGACACAGTAATAATGAGGAAACACTATAAAGATGGTCCTACATGTCCCATAAACAATACTGTTGTTATTTCTCTTTCCATCTCTCTCTCTCTCTCTCTCTCACCCTCTGTTTACTCTTTCTACTTCAGTAAATTTTCAATGTCCCTTTGACTTTGTGATTTAAAGTGTGATAAGTAGGAGTTCCTTTCTGGGTTGATAAGAGAATATTCCAAATCTGTAGGTCGATTTTTGCATACTTTCAAGGGCTATAATCCAGGCAATAGCAAGTGTTACTGATGTGTAGCTATTGCGTACCTATTATGTTATGTTACCATTACCTGCTTCTGTCATACACTACTTGGTCCCAGCCAGTATCCTGTCTATGTATCTTCTCCCTTCTGTGTCATATATTTCTCCTCAACATTCACACAATGTCTGGTGCTGAGCAACAACTGCAAGTTAGGCTAAATGGAAGGACACAGCTTATGCCAAAATCTGGTGAGTTTTTGACTTCAGCCACATTACTCTGTTGCCCTTCATGCTGCTATGCTTAGTTACATATTGTCAGTCTAATCTTCTATTGAACAAGCTGAATACTTGAATGCATAGGATAAAGTTGTCATGAATAAAGAGTGATACATGAAATCGCAATTTCTTCAATCAGTTGTCATATCTGAGTTTCGTAAAGTAAGAGTTCTTAGATAATACTCAGATCTGTACATTTTTCTTGGAATACTATCAAGGTTTGAATCCAGATATATATCAAAGTGTTTCTGAATGTTTGGCATGACTCCTGTGGATGTAAGTGTTGGCTACACAATTTGTTAACAAAGCATATCATCTTGCTGCTGTATTAATGTGCTTGCTTCCTGTTGTGAACACTGACTTGTACGGATCTTGCCTGAATAATTGTGATGATAAAGCGAGCAGTAACACAATACAAATATGTGCAGAAATGAAATATCTATGTATGTGTATTCTTCTCACCAACTGTCCAACTCTTCCACCCATGCTGTGTCATCATGTAAACATCCATGATTAAAACCAGTTTCCATATGTCTTGTTTACATCAACAATAACATGTTTGGTCCCTTATGTGTTTCAGAATACACCTGCATCATCCATATAAGGAATGTAGAACTACAAGTGTCATGACGAATGTGTAAATCATGATGCCTGAAACATGACCATAGTACATATCTTGTCTGTATTCTATCATAATCAAACATGGTTGCATGTGTTTATTGCTTATTTACAAGAAGGTCAGCATGGAGTACCACAAAGTACTGCAAATTCCTATTCTAAGTTCAACACCTCAAAACACGATTACACATGCACTAATACTGTGGCATCAGCAAAGCAATTGAGCTTGCTAGCTCTGCATTTCAGGGACAGAATGAAAAAATACTTACAACAAATAATTCTTTGTGTAGGTTGTACAACTTTTATTTGTTTTTACTGAATTCAGAAGCCAGGGCATCTGGATTTCAGAGTAATGTTGACTCAATTAAGCCAGTCTGTCAATGTATGTCTGCACACCAATATTTACACCTGCAACTGTGTTACAATAGGATGTAACCTTGACACACATACTCCATTACTGTCATTTACAAGTGCACTGCCATGTTTCAGAAGTGCCTGTTTGTACTGTCAGTTCACATTGTGCAAGTATGAGACAAGACAACTGACAATGACATAGTAAAACTTCTGTGATACTTGTAACTGATAGTGTGGTCCTATACTGTATAATTAGACAGGAAGGAGGTTCAAATCTCACAAGGATGAAGTTGTGTGTGATTCTAATGGCAGGTAAAGTACTGCCTGAATTTCAAATGTGCTGTGTCCACTTCAATTTGAGAATAAATTTAACTTTGGATAGAACTTCCTCTGCAGTTTATCCCACTTTTAATACTAACATCCTCTCTACATACACTGATGAGGTCATAATGTCAAAAGTGCACTCTTTCCCCTTAAGTGTCAGACTTTATTTGTGGTACTTGCAGCTACCTCTATATTGTCTAGATTGCATGACCTAAATAGGAGGTTCAAATCTTCCTATTGTGAACTTGTGTATGTGGCTGCAATATCAGGTACATATAGTTTCCTGAACAGAAGTGTTGTATCAACTTCTAGTCATGGGAAAAATTTAACTTGGGAATGTATTTTACTATCCTCATATCCTACTTTAACCACAAACATACTGAAACATACTAATGTGATCATCCTTTCCTAACATTGTCTCCCCTAAGAATCAAATTTCTTCTGTAGCACTTGCAGGTAATACTATGTTCTCTAGACTATGTAATTAGATTGTTAGGATGTTCAAATCTCACACTGGTGAACATGTGTGTGTGTGTGTGTGTGTGTGTGTGTGTGTGTGTGTGTGTGTGTGTGTGTGTGTGTGTGTGTGTGTATATGTGTGTGTGTGTCTGTGTGTGTGTGTGTGTGTGTGTGTGTGTGTGTGTGTGTGTGTGTGTGTGTGTGTGTGTGTTGTGCGTGTGTGTGTGTGTGTGTGGTTGCAATATCAAATACATATAGCTTCCTGAACAGATGTGCTGTCTCAACTTCAAGTCATGGAAAATAATTTTACCTGGGTGAGTATTTCACCATCCCCATATCCCACTTTCACCACAAAGATTTTCTCTGTAACACACTGATGAGGTCATCCTTTCATAAGTGCATTCTCTTACTGCAAAATTCAGACATCTCCTCTGGTGCTTGTGACTAATACTATGTCCGCCAAATAGGTAGGAGGTTCAAATCTCATACTGGTAAACTTGAGTGTGTGGCTTCAATGTCAGGTACAAATGGCTTCCTGAAAAGGTGTGCTATATCACTTTCCAGTAAGGGGAACATTTTGACATGGGAGAGGATACCCCCATCTCCTTATCCCATTTTTACCACAAATATCTTTTCTCCATCACACTGATATGGTTATTTCATAAGTGCATTCTCTCAGTGTAAAAGTTAGACTTTTCCTGTGGTGCTTGTGACTAATAATGTGTTCTCTAGATTGTGGAACTGGTTAGAGGGCAGGTTCAAACCTTCCAGTGTTGAGCATGAGTAGTTTTGATGTCAAGTACGTGTAGCTTTCTGAACAGGTGTGTTATGTCAGTTTCCAGTCAGAGGAATATTTTAACATTGGCAAGGATGTGCCATCCTCTTATCCCAGTTTTGTTTTAAAGATTGTGTATTTAAATAGATAGAAGGTTCAAATCCAGCCTTGGTTAATTAATGCAACTGTTTACACTGTCATGGACAATTGTGACCATGATAGCACCCTTTATGTAAACCTCCACTTAGGAGACATATTTTCCCTGTCAGAGGGTTACCATATAAATTTGTACTTCCTCCAGGCAATACCCAGTTTTGGAAAACACAATGGTTATATCATGCTATGAAAACTAAACTACACCAGAGATGCAGTATAAGTTATCCTGTTGTGCTGGCTGTTAACAATATACTCCCTAGACTGCATAAATACAGAAGAAGGAGATTTGATTCCAGCAATGATTAACTCCTGTGTTTGTTTGCATCTAATGCATTTGGTGTGTATAATGTTACGGTGCACTTCAGCCACCTTCATACCCTTTTGCATTAAGGAATGGTGATGTCATCCATACAAATGTGCAATGTCACAATCGTAAAACAACATCTTATGTGGAACTGTTCTGTACCTTACGACCTTACGTAGTCTATTCAAATCCAGACATTACTCCTTAGACTCACTGTGAAAGTACATGTAACAATGTTGTCAGCCAGATATCTGCTGTGTGCATCTATGGCTGGAGATTCCTGTTACAAGAATTTATGCTCATTTTTCACACAGAAATGCTTTATTGGATAATGATGGTTCTATGGGATGATAGTTGGCCTTCACATGAGAACGACTAAGCCTTTTTCTGTGGCATGAGGACATCAGACAATATTCTGTATGCTATTGCCTTAGTAAGGCATGTGTTGGAGTCTGTGATTACCCACACAGTGGGCATGATTGCCATTCTCCTGTCACAGTGATGACTGCATTACTCAGCACATCTGTGTGGGTATACCTAGCAGCAGGCAATGTTATATGAAAAAGAGACATACATCAAGAATGTTTTTAAAACAAATTGCAGGCGTACATATCCCTTGCTGTAATAAGTTGATGTCATGGCTTCAGAGACCAAAATATCTTACAATTGTAGCATCAGTGGAACTATGGCACATTCCTTTTTCCTAATATCATGTAGCTTCTGTTGTCACATAGTCAGGTGTTCAAAACCCACATTGCCTGACTGCAAGCATTGTGTGTCCTAAAGCTGTTATGCATGAATGAAATCCACAGCAGGTACGATGTGTACAATTACAGTGGGGGAAACCTCCCCCATCTCATAGAAATTGTTACAACACAATCATTTGATATAATAACGTCACACAGGTGGAGTTTCACAGCTTCATTAAGACTTCCACTGTGGAACATTTGATTCATATACATGTTGTTAGTCAGTGGATTTACATAGCTTGCTGTTCAATTCCAACAAAAGGCAACATTCTATGAATATGCTGATATATAATACTGCATGAAGTTATTTTGATTTTTTACTTTGGAGAAAGAAATATACAGTCATTTTGTAATTTCCTGGCAGTGAAACAGCTGATTTGTGAATGTCATGGTATGACTGCTCCTGAGGATCATGGGTTTAGCAATGACATCTATAGAATATCTGCACAGACAGAATATGCTCCAATTCTGGGACAATGTTGTTGTACAAAGCAATAGGAACATCTTTCTTGTTCGAGAAACATTGATATTGTACTGTTCATTGTTGTTAACATAGTTACCTTCTTGTCATAATTCTGACAAAGCTGACTGTACAAATTCTCCTCAATTGTCCTTTATTACTTCAGGTGTTAAATTTCATGTATTTATAACAAGATCCATTGCTATGTCATGTGGCAGATGCAGTCAATACACAACTCTGTACAGTGTGTAGCATAAGCAGGGGTTAGAATCAGGTAACATCTGTTTGTTAGATAGCTGTTTCAGACAGGAGTAGCATAGGCAAATAAAGTATTTATGGCACAGGTAGAGGGCAGCACTTTTAAGACATCATCCTCCAAAGTAGGGAATCCATACACATCACAATAGGAAAGTGCTGCAAGCTCATCAAGTATGTTTGTCGTGACATGCACAGTATGAGTATTTATGTGCCATCACAGGCTATTGTTATGCATCTTTCTGATATCTGTCCTGGCATGTGTTTGAGTCTGGCAAGATACAAATTTTGCATAAGTTATTGATTGTTCCGGGCATTGCTTAATTTCTATAGAGGAATGCACTGTATTGCATGTCTTCCTCCCAACATTTATTTAATATTTAATTGTTTTCTTCACTCTGCACTGCTTTATACCACACAATGACTTGCAAACCATCTCTTACTGTATAGCATTATGCAAAATCTTCATAAAGTGTGATCGGGTCTGTGTTAGGTCACTTTCTTGTGTCTGTCTGTTGATTACAGGCTGTCATGGCCATGTTCATTGTGATTTCTAGTGAGCATGCACAGTATAATCATATGGTAGATGGTCTCCATTTATGAATGGAGACTTTGAACTACTACAATGTTAGTCAATTATCAGTTATGTATTTTGAGCTGCTATAGGTTCATATGTTCATAGGTGTTTACAAGGCTAATGACCACATGGGCCTTTTTAAGCCAAGCCATGCATCCCCAATCTCTGACAAGTTCTGCTACCCTTGATAAGTGTAAGCAGGGGTTGGGAAGTGAAACATTTATAAGCAGATGTCTGGGAGATGACCAATTACAGGCTGTCTATGGCCATTAAAGACATAGGTCTCAAACCATGGATGAATTTTATGTTCTTCATCCAATGGTCCAAGTTACACTTGAATTTGGTAACAGAGGAATTCTACTTCACATGGATGGGAAGCCTGTTCCAGAGAAGGAGTAGTTTCTGGGATACATACCTATCTCTCCAGCAGGTCCTAATTATATCACAGGCAAGGTTTATGTCTTTAGAATGGGTAATTCTGGTGCTGTTTGCTTTGCAGATATGCAGGAGGTCCTTCAGAGTGGGGTCTGATACTGCCTTGTATGCCAGGCATAGATCTTCCTCAATAGTCTGTAGGAGACAGAATACAGGGATAGGATCTTGAGGAAGTCTACATAGGACATGTTACTTACCACCCTGTGTTCGTTTATTGAGGAATCTCCGTGGACATTCTGATTGTTGGATATGTCTGGTTAGGTCCGTACCAAATGGGGAATTGTACTCAATGATAGGTCTGATGAATGCTGAATGCAGGGGAGCAATGATTTCTTTAGACCTAGATGCCATACCTTTGTTTATAAGTTGCACAACATAGAATGACTCCTCACTACTTTAGACATGTGATGTTCGAAGGCTAGATTGCTGTCTGTGTCCCCAACTCCCTGAATACTTGATCCACTTTAGGGGTGTGCTATCAATATGATAGTTTCCAGGGGTGGATGACTTCTTGAAGGATACTATTATGCTTTTCCTGGCATTTAGTTTTAGTCTATGTCTCTGGCATCACTTGTTTGTCTGTGTCAGCCCTTCCTGGGGACCATCTGTATCATTGGGTGATTCAGTGATAGCCTCTAATTTGCAACCATCTGCAAATTTAGTCAGCCAGAGGGCATTGACATTGGCCTGGACTTCTGAAAAGTAAATGCCAAAAAGGAGCAGTTCCAAGACCAATCCTCGAGGAACTCTGGTTGTGACTGGCCTCTTTGTAGTGGTGGACTCCACAATTCTAACTTCCTGGGTCCTGTCTGTGAGCCAGCTGGCTAGCCACTGGGTGACATAAGGGTTTGTACCTAAGCTCTTAAGTTTGTCAACAATGTCTAACTAGGCGATTGTGACAAATGCCTTGGCCAGATCAAGGTAGGCAGTGGGAATCACTTTGCCCTCATCCACTGCTTTGGTCACCTTCTCAAGAAGTACACCGGTTTGAGTAGGCATGACCTGCCCTTGATGAAACCAAACTGGGTTGGGTCCAGTGTCTGGAGGTTTCCTATGCCATTTTCCTGAGTAATTCCATGATCATTCTTTCCATGGCTTTGCATATGAGACTAGTTAGACTTATGGGTTTGTAGTTTCTAGGGTCTGTAGATGGCTCACCTTGTTCAGAGGGATGATTGTTGCTGTTCTCCATTCATGAGGCATGAAACCTGTTTGGAAGCTACAGTTAAACAGCAATTCCAGAGGGCCTGATAGGTCATGTTTCATGTTATTTAGAATCCTGAGATATTGTCAGGGCCCATTGATGTAGTGTTTTTGGCCTTAGAGAGAGAGCATTAAGGACCTGTTCCCTTGTGATAGCAGGGGTAGTTATATTTGATATTTCCTGAGGGAAGGTTGATGGGGAGAGAGGGATAAAGTTGGAGGTGAATTTGTCAGCCAGTTTGTTTGCTATATCTTCTGGCTTAGTATAGGTGGTGCAATTTATAATGAGCTCTGCACATAACTGTGTATTGCCTCTAAGATTGAGGACATAGCTAAAGAATGCCCTGTGGTTGTCCTTGATCTCAGATGTCAAATTTACCTCAATTTTGGCCTTGGTAGACTTTATTTATGCTCTGAGTTGTTTGTTTAGTTTGATGAGAGAGCTTTTATCCTGCTGCGTGCTGCACCTCCTAATTTTTGCCATGATTTTCTTTGTTCTGTTATACAGCCTACCAATGCTGTGATTCCACCAGGGTGGCTCATTTATTGAGTTAGTTCTGTACTTCTTCCTGGTGGGGACAGCTACCTCTATGCAGCTATTAACATGCTTGTATTGGGTTTCTGTGAACAATTCTGCATAGGCATCAGAGTTCTAAGGTTTTATGGGTGCTTGAAATGTTGCCAGGTTATCACTTAATAGTAGGAAGTTAGCCTTAGAGTAGTTCATGAATATTCCAGGGTTATCTGGGGTATCAGGTTTTATTTTTACTTCAAAGGAGACCATTGTGTGGTCTGACCTTACCAGAAAAGACATTAAATTAGGAGATGTGTAGCATTCTCCCATATTAGTGAGGACCAGATCCAGTATGGTTGCACCCCTTGTTGGTATACTGACAATCTGGTCCAGGGAGTTTGTGTTTACAAAATCCAGGAATCTCTGTGCCTGTATATTTGGTGTTGTATACTCTTCCCAGTTAATAGTGGGGAATTAAAGTTGCCCATAATTACGGTATTGGGTTAGATGATGAGTGTTTCCAATAAGTTTAAATACATGGTATGGGTTTCCTGAGTCATAGAGGGTGATCTAATGCTTGCAAGGAAGTGTTATTATATTTTTGCCTATGGTGATTTGAACATGGAGAAACTGACTAGCCTTGAGGTATATTCTCTTATAGGTTCATAGGTTCATAGGTTGGTACTAGGCTATCAGCCCTAGGGCCTATACAAGCCTAGCCATAACAATTCCCTGGCTATTTCTTCCCACACTATTTACTTCCCTGGACCCCTGTCTAGCAGGGCGACTGACGTGATCCCTAGGGTGAATTTCCTTTCTCCCATCCAATCGTCAAGGTTACTTTTGAAGAGGACCAAGGAGGCACTCTGCTTGACATGTATGGGCAATCTATTCCAGAGTCTGGGGAGTCTCTGGGTCAGGAACCTATCCCTCCAGCATGTTTTGTTTATTGTGATGACAAGGTTTAGATCCCTGGAGCATGTGGCTCTGAGGGATTGGGATTTCTTTAAGTGTAGCATGTCCAACAGCTCTGGGTTTGACGTGGCCTTGTATGTTAAGCAAAGATCACCTCTGAGTAGACGATATGCGACAGAGTATAGCTGGAGTTTTTTAAGGCGGTCAGCATAGGGCATCTGCTTTAGGCCTGTGATTCTTTTAGTGAGGTATTTCTGTGGCCTTTCCAGTTGTTGCAGATGTCTTGAGAGGTACATGCCAAATGGGCATTGTATTCTACAATGGGTCTAATGAGGGATTAGTACAGTGTGACAATGACCTCCTTTTTTCTGGATGAAAAGCTCTTAGTGATGAGGTGTGCCACATAGAAGGATTTCCTGACTGTTGTGGCAATGTGGTTATCAAAGGTGAGACCACTGTCCACCTGTGTCCCTAAGTTTCTTATCAAACTTTCGGTGTTTAGTGTACTGCCACCTATATGGTAATTCACGGATACATGTTTTTTCCCAAAGGGGATAACTATACATTTATTGGCATTGAGCTTGAGCCCATGGCTCTGGCACCAAGCATCTGTTTCTGTAAGGCCCTTTTGTAGAGTATCCACATCATTTGGGGATTCAGTAATGGCTCCCAGTTTGCAGTCATCTGCAAACTTTGTTATCCAGAGTCCCTTAGTGTTGGCCTGTACTTCAGAGAAGTAGATGCCAAACAAGAGCATGTAAATCTCTTTTTGATGTAAATCGAGACACTTCCACCTTTAGTCCCTGTCTGTGTACTAGCTGGTTTAAATGTGTGGAATGCATGATGATCTTCCAGTGTCGGTGTATTCTCCTTGGCTTTGACCGCACAGACATCAGCATTCTTTAGGGTGAAGAGGTGAAGAGAGCTTCTAGAGAGTGGAGTTTTTTGTTTAGACTCCTTGTATTGAGCAGTAACACCTTTAGATTTTCTTGGTTTTGATTTGCTTTGTCAGAATTACTTTCAGTTTGGCAATGCCTAAAAAAGCACTATGTTTATCATGAATGTAAAACAAATTCTTGAATAATACATGTATTAAAGTAATATACCCCTTGATTATGGTTGTGAAATGATAACAAATGTTAAGACATGCACCTTTCTGACACAACGGCTGTAGGGCTTATTTCTTCTTGTTTATACATAATGAAGTAGAAAATACAGAACTACTGTCAGTTATCACACATACATTCCCTGTGTATACAATTCATATTCAATAACAGCAGTATATGCGAATAGCCCCATTGTCCTTGCTAACCATTATCTTAATTCAGTATGTTGTCAATATTAATAACACATTTACTGCCTTTTCTTACTATGTTGCATCATGTCCCTCTCACATCCATTGTTAACATGTCTGTTTTTGTTATGTATGTGGGTCACGAATTGTGAAGAGGATTAATTAGTATTATTAGTAAGTACCTGTAGGGAAATATGTCTATGTAAAATATTTATTTGTGACGTAATCATATTTGACTGCATTAACTGAAGACATTTTCTCCATTTACCTCCTCCATACTTATGTCTGCACTATTAGCATTGTATTCTGTGTACATTCTCCCCATTTTACCATCCCTGCATCTTAAGTCTTGTACTCAACTTACTTCATTTAAGCTGTCCTCCTGTGCTTACATATATTTGGCTACAGCCAATTAGTTCTGTTTACACTGTGTGCTCATGCTGGCTAGCACCATTCCCAGGGCCACCAATACTGCTGCTGGCCATGAAACAGTGCTTGGAAATGTGTGTGTTCAGTAGCATGCATATTCAATGAACACTGCTGCTCCTAGCACTAGTGTGCTGCACTTGTGTAGGCTTCATGTGAAGACTACACAATTATTAATGAATCTCATGGACAGAGTAATTATATACAAAACTCATTAGTATTACTGTTATGCTGTTAAAGCATATAGAAGAAGCTTTAAGAAATAAGGATCAACAGGCTCAAGAAATAGGTTGATAAAGTGAGTGTTAAATTGATTGAGATACTATGCAATCAGAATTACTTTCGCTGGAAGGAACTGGGGTAGAGGGTTTATCTGGGTTAAGGAAATGATTGCTACTTAGCCAGGTCTCAGTTACAACAGCTATGTCTGGAGAGTAGAGGGTAAGGGCAGCATGGAAGTCACCTAGTTTGTTATTGATACTTCATTGAAGTTGGTTATCAATATGTCAGAGTTTCTGTAGTTGGGAAGTAAGAAGGTTTTGATTTGGTGAGTTGGTAGTAGGAGAGGGGGAAATTTATGAGCATGGGGGAAGACTTGTGTGAGAACTAGGTTAGGATGAATGTCTGCCTGAAGTTTGATGTGAGTGAAAGAGTGGAGTAGGATGGATTTGAGTTTAGTTAAATACTTATGATATTTGAAAGTAGGGTGCAGGGGGTTGTGTGTGTGGTTATATTTATAAGCATAGAATTGGGAGTTGGTGCAATTGAAAAGGTTTGTTGTGATTTGAAAGTGTGTGTAGGAGTGGTGGTGGCTAAGATTTGTAGGAGGTAAAAGTAGAAGATGTAGTTTGTATGGTAGGATGTAGTTTGTATGGTAGAATGTAGAATGATAAGTTAGGAGGTGGAGAGAAAGCAAGGGTAATGTAGTGGCTATTACAGTTATATAGGTCATGATGAATGTGAGCTAGTCTACTAACAGTTCAGGTATTTGTATATGAGAATGAGAGAGGAAGTTATGGGAATGAGAGAGAGATGGGAGTGTTATGTGTGAAAGGAGATGTATGGATTGGCTCTGAGTAGATTCTATTGGGAGGAAAGTGGATAGAGTTGAAGTGATTTGGTAGAGGTAGAAGAGAGAAGATTGTTGGAAAAATATCAGTTGGATGTGTGGTGAAGGTGGGTGTCAGTTTGTAATTGGCTGATGGCTGAGAGGGTGTGGTTTGGAAAAAAATAGAATGGTAAGGAAATAGGGGGTGGGTGGGAATGGGGGTAGGGTAAGGGGTGGACTGAGTCCAACCATAGTGAGGGTGAATGGAGTGGTTGCACCATGAGGCAGAAACACAGTTTCACAAAAAAATAAAAAATCAGTTTCAGTGAGCCTGCCACAGGTTGATATTAAGAGAGAAAGTACAGCTGAGATATTGGCTAGTAATGAACAAGCTAAACACACAGCAGACAGAGTAGACTGTGTGTGCTATATTGTAAGGATAACTGAGAGTGGGTGAGGAGAAGCTCAATTAATACTGAAAGGGGTAAGAAATGGTAACAGCAGCCCTGTTAGTGTGCAAGCCGCAGGTATTCGCTGCAGGAAAGTTTTTTTTTATTTTTTAAAGCTATGACTAGTAAGTACATAATGCTTAGCTGAGATCTACACTTCTTTCCTTTTATTTATATTTTGTTTGGTTCCAGTGCAGAAGACGTGATGCAGGTCATACTTGCAGGGAAGGCCAGGGCAAAATGTGGTGGGTGTTAAAAACTGTAAAAAACCAAACAAGAGAGATGGGTGGTATCAGTAAAGAGGAAGAGGGAGGGGAGAATTGGGGATAGAAAGAGAAACAGAGGCCTATGAATGGAGCAGCTATAATAAATAAAGAAGCAGAAGCAAACAGGGAAATTACATGATTGAATGCATGGTAAAAAGAAAAATTAATTTATAATAGCAAGCTGAGTAACAGTGAATAATTATGCATCAAAATAATACAAGTTGAAAAACATACAATTACTATTAACTATGAAGGACTGCATGAATATTGTACAGGGTGAGACAAAGCTAGATTAAAAGTATAGAGTAAAAAAATATTTTGATGTTTCTATTTTAGATCTTGCCATAGCTACCCTTCTTAAGGAATCACTACTATTCTGGCTGTCCCCATTGACTTTGCTATTTCCTTGTTCTGTATTTCTTGTTTCTACTTTAGCATTTGCCATAGCTACTCCTACATTTGTATAATTCTCCTGGAAAGTTGTTCATTCCCCATGACTTCCTTGCTTTCATGTCTTGTCCTGTCTCTTGCTTCCTCTCCTGTTATGACTGCATATAGTTTCCTGCTGCATGAATCAGTTATTCTGTAGTTTGTGTTCTGACATCCTGTATTTATGTTTGTTGTTGTTGGTAGAATTTCCCAAAGACTTGCCTGATTCTTTTCTTGTTCTGTGATTCCACCACCCCATTTCTAATCTTTACTATCGATCACCTTCACTTTTTGTGGTTGTACCTCCTTGTTAAATGCTTCTCTGTGGAGTCCCAGATCACCTACCAGTAATCTTTCTAGTACCAGACCTCCAGAAGTGTAATTGGGTTGGCTTCTGGTTGGGCCCTCACTATCCTTCCTTGTTTGCTGAGCTCGTCCCTGTTCCTTTCAACTGCTTTTCTTCTGTTTTGTATTTTTGCAAGTTGCCATTTCATTCTCTCTATTTCTTTGCTTCTTGTTTTTTCTCTCTTTTCTGTAATGCTTCTTTTAACTATGGTTTTAATCCTATCTTTCCACTCTTCTATGAACCTTTTGTTCTCTTTTAGTGCTTCCACTATCAGTTCCCTTTTTTGACATTTAAAGATTATACACGTCAAGCCTATTCTCTCTGGTTCATGCATTTCAAACTTGATAAACATTTTTTCTACTTCATGGTCTGAGATGCTCTATTTCCCCTACCATATTCTCTTCATCTTCTACACCTACTATTCTACTTGTCATTAAGATGCTTAATGAATTGTATTGAATTGATTGAATCATTGTTTTATAATTGGATCTGATTAGGATGTAACTATTTAAGTATGGTGGAATTATGTGTTTGTATTCTGATGAAGTATTTTGTGATGAAAATGGCTAATAAACTGAGTGGACACTATTTCAGTGGTGAAGTTTCCTTGCTGGTCATTATAAAAGGTTTTGTTTTTTAAGTGTTGAGAATTTCCTCGTGGTTGGTTTAGTTTTGGTTTAGTTTGATGTTATCTCTAGCCTTATTGATAGTATCTACATATGTTAGAAGGGCAGTGCTAGTACTATGTGAAGGACAGAAACCATTTTGTGTAGGGGATAGGAGTTTTTCCCACCCTCAGGTCAAATTATAACTGAGAGCAATCGGTTTATAGCCAGTTCAAAGCAATTAAAAAAGAGACGTCAAATTAAAACAGGTTTTCTGTCATTTTTTTTGAGGCTATAAAACTGGCATATGCAGTATAGTATACTGCTTAAGAAAAGGGGGACAGAGGCCAACTTAGTAAAAGGTCCTTAGAGTGTGCAGTCTATTTCACAGAAACTTTCAATCACAGCCCCATTAGCCATGTTGTCTGTCTGGATCACAATTGTCCCCAAGGGAAGAAGGCTTTGAAGTGCTTGCAACGCCAAAAGCACTGCTCTCATCTCTAGGACATTGATATGCAATGAGGTCTCTGAATGGTTCCACGTGCCTTGGATGGTCCTGCCCAAGCAGTGCCCCCCCCACCCGAGGCGAGAGGCGTCCGTGGTCACCATGGCTAGAGGAGGGGATACAGAGAAGGGGCGCCTTTTCTGGAGGTCCGGGGACTGGAGCCACCATAAGAGGGCTTTCTTGCACACCCTGCTGAGAGGTACGGGAAAGCTCAGGGGATGTAGCAGCAAGGACCACTGGACTTGCAAGGTCCATTGAAGAACTCTCATGTTTAAGCTCGTCATGGGTAGTAGGCTGATGGCTGCCGCCATCGAGCCTAGAGCCCTCAGGACCAATTCCGCAGTGGGAGCTGGGGATTGTAGAAGGGCCAGTACATGGAGTTTCAGAGTTCATAGCCGGTCCGGAGTCAAGAAGGCTAGAAGCTGGTTGGTGTTCAATCTGGCTCCAATGAAATCTAGAATTTGGGTTGGCAGAAGAGAAGATTTTGCGATGTTGATCATGATCCCCAGCTGGGGAGCTAGATGGAGAAAATAATCCCTGGCAGTGCAAAGTAGATGCCTGGTGGGGGCGGTCAGGAGCCAGTCGTCCATGTACAGAAAGACCTGAATTCCCTGGAGTCTCAGGTGGGCCACTACAACAGTTAACACTTTGGTGAACACCCTGGGGGCTGTGGTGAGACCAAAGGGAAGGACCCTGAACTGGTAATGGCTGGTTCCCAGCTGGAAGCGGAGAAACCTCCTGGATCGTCTGTCCATCAAAATGTGGTAGTACGCATCCTTGAGGTCTATGGAGCACATACAGTCGTTCTCCTGCAGAAGGGGGAGAATGGATTGAAAAGTGACCATCCGGAACTTTTCTTTGGCTACTGACAGGTTCAGGAAGGACAGGTCGAGGATTGGTCTTAGGTCCCCTGTCTTTTTTGGCACCAAGAAGAACCTGGAGTAAAAGCCTGATTCGGACTGGTCTGGGGGGACGTGCTGGATTGCTCTTTTTTCTAGCAGCTGGAGTATTTCCTCGGCTGCTGCCTCCCTTTGATTGGGTGGGACATCGGGGAGGCTTTGAGGACTGAGCGGGGGATTGAGAAAAGGGATCTTGTAGCCTTTGGATATGATATGAAGCACCCAGTGATCTGTTGTAATGGACTCCCAAGCTGCCAGGTGCATCGAGAAATGCCCCCCAACTGCCTCCAGAGTGGAGCAGTCGGGTAACCCCCCAGGGTTGCTGCGTGGACCGATCAGAGAAAGGTTCTCTGGACCCAACATTCTTCAGGCCCCCTCTGCCTCTAGGGCGGCGTCCAGCCTGTCCTCCTCTGCCTCTGAACGATGAGGGGTCCGGAGTGAAACGGGACTGTTGAGACTTCCAGAACCACATCTTCTTCTGTCCCTTTTGGTTCCTGGAGAACGACCTCTGGGGAGCAGAGAAGCAGACTCTGACAGCAGACAACGTCTTCCCGTATTTTTCACTCTGGACCAGTGTGTTGCGTACGGTCTTGCCAAAAAGGGCAGAACCATCAAACGGAGCATTTGTGAATGATGCCTTAAAGGGTTCCACGAAATCACAATGACAGAGCCACGCCTGTTGCCATAGGATGATGCCCACTCTGCTAGCTCTAGTGGCTCCTTCCTTGGCATGGGAGAGTAGCCGCATAGAGGTATTGGAGATAGATTTGAGAGTGGCCATTCGGGTAGAGTACACTTTCTTGTCCTCCGCTGACATGGACTCTGGTGGCGACCCAGCATATTCTTTGATAAGATCCCACTGGAGCCGTATCACGTGCCATATAGTTCAATGACCTCACAGAAAAGGTAGCTGAAGCGAACACCCGCTTCCCCAGATGGTCCATCATCCAAGACACCTTGTCTGGAGGATGGACCGAGGAACTCTCCTGGGCCAGTTCCCTTTTGGTGGTGACTGCCACCAACATGGCATCTACCGGGGCTCCCTTGCTACAAGATGACCTGTCCGAAGGGGGGCTGAGAATTTTTTCCAGCCTCTTTGGAATGGGCTCCACAGTGTCCGGTTCCTTCCATGCTCTGGTAGTAATCAGGTCTACCAGGGGATCGGCGGGAGGGGACATCCAAGAGGTAGACGGGCCTGCTTTAAATGCCTCCAGAAACACAGACTCATCAGAGGAAGAGGAAGATTTTGGGGCAGACCACCCCCCTCTGATCCAAAGCATCACCATGATGTCTCCGAAGGAGATGTCTTCGGGGGGTGACCTTGGGGAACCTTCCCCTTCCTCCAAATCTGTGTCCTCTGTCAAGGACTGAAGAGAGTCCAAGTGCCTCCTCTTGCACTTCCGTTTGTGAGGGACCTCCTCGGGGGGGGGGCTGTCCGAAGAGGCCTTGCCAACCAGATCCTGTTTTAACAAGGGAACTATCTGGGATGTCTGAGCAGGCTGTCCCTGGGGCCAAGTGATGGAAGGCGGACCTGTCTGAGAGGAAGTGCAGGATGGAGCCATAGTTAAAGCCGGGGGCCTGGAGTCCCTTGAAAAAACTCTCTCTCCATGACATCGAACACCGAAGGAGAGCTGCTCTCCCTAGGATCCGAGAGCAGACCCTCTCTCGGATCCGATGTGTGGATCAGAGCCGGCGCTGACGTGGTCAGATCTGAAGGGCCAGTATGCTCTGACCGAGACGGAGCCAAAGCCATACTGACACCTCTGGATCCGAAGATCAGCTCTCGGCTCTGAGAGCTCGGATCCAAAGAAAATGGACCTGACAGACTCGAAGGTGCCATCGGCGCTGAAGTACCCGATACTATCGGTGCCGACAGTCCCCCGGCTCCGACGCTACCCGGCTCCGAAGGCTCCGAACCCCGGTAGTGGGTCAGAGAAGGAGCAATCAGGGTGAAAAAGGGGGTTGAGCTCCCCTCCCGGAGGGGGGGGGGGCAAGCAGGGGCACTCCCATCTGCAGCTGGGCCTGGAGAAACCTACACATCCTCCGGTCCAAGTCTGCATCGGACATACTGCGGGTAGACCTTGATGAGGCCACCGAAGCAGGCCGGGAGTGCCGCCTTGATGACCTCGAAGGTGACCGGGTCTCCTCCTCCTCTGGCCCCGGTGAAAAGTGGGGAGATCAGAGCCCGGAAGGAGAAAACTCGGAGGCCCTAGGAGGAGAAACCCGTTTGGCTGGCGGGGCCAATGCAGAAGCTTCAGCCAGCCGCTTGTGGTATTTTTCCCAGCATTTCTCCTTTCTGGCTTCACTCTCCTCCTGGCCCAAGGTGGGAGGTTGAGTCCCGGCCAGGGGAATAGCAGGTGGTGCTGCCGCAGCCGCGGCAGGTGCCACAGAGGACCGGAGGATGAAGCCGAGTCAGGGGGCAGAAGTCCCGCCAGAATCAGCTTCGACCTCTGGTCCTTGAGGGCCCTGGGGTTGAATGCTGCACAAATAGTGCAGCCGGTGGAAAGATGTTCAACCCCAAGGCATAAAACGCACCGAGTGTGGCCATCCACTGGGGACAGCTTATGGCCACACTCGGTACACTTTGAAAAGAAAGTTTTGGGTGCCTCTGCCATACCTACAAAAGAAACAACACACTCGCTAGGCCCCAAAATACACCCCCTAACTCATACACGAGAGGGAGGGAATAACACTAAAAAGATAACTAAACACTAGATAAAGAAAAACGTTAATGCTACTGGGGAACTATGCTAACTCACACACACACACAACAATTTGTTTAAACTAGGAAAAAAAATGATTTTTTTCTCACAAATCCAACAACTACCACACCTGGAAGCTTGATCAAGCTGCTGAGAGAACCGCAGCAAACTAGATCTGGGGTCAGGAAGGGATAGCAGGGGATTATGGGTAAGGGGAGGAGCTTGGAGCTCGGATCTTAGCTGTTGGAGGCTGCCGGCTCGAATTCGATATGGATCCGATAACCCATAGGTTGATGGACAAATGAAGTTAACTACTTCAGATCATATGGCACATACCTGCTCTATGAAGGAAGATAGTTACTGAGTGTAAGAGGAGACAGCACTGAGGAGATATTTATTTAGCAATACGTTCTAATACAGTGACCATCCCACACTCAGGTCAACTTATAAATGAGAGCAATCAATTTATAACCAGTAAAAAGCAATTAACAGGCTAAATAACTGGCACATGCAGTATAATTGACTCATAGTGAAAAGACTTACTATATCCTTGCTTTAACATCAAGGATAATATATGTTAAAATGATGCTTGATTTTGCTGCATTGCTGCCTATCAAGTAGTGTAGCTGCATTGTTTGTTTTGTTTCTTTTTCTAAATGTCCTGAATCCTTTCAATAGTCTGTCCATATAAGCAAAGCACTTCAATAACACCAAAAGAAACATTTCCTCCAAAGCTCCGATCAGTAGTTTGCCATGTCTGTACAAGCACTTTGACTGATGCCAAAATGAAATATTTCCTCAAGTGACCCCTTCAGTACTGTCTCCACATGCAAACAAGCACCAAAATGACACCATTCACCCCAAGTGACCCCTTCACTAGTCTTTCTAAGTATGTACGTACAAGCACCAAAATGAAGTATTTCCCCTAATGACCCCTTCAGTAGTATGTTCAATTATGCACAAGCACCAAAATAAAAAATATTTACCCCATTGACCCCTTCAGTAGGCTGTCTATGTATGCACAAGCACTCAAATGACATCACAATGAAATAATATTTCCCGGGTAATGACCCCTTTGGTAGTCTGTCCAAGTATGTATGCACAGGCACTCAGTTGACATTACACTGAAACATATTTCCCCCAAATAATGACTCCTTCAGTAGTCTGTCCAAGTTTGTATGCACAGGCACTCAAAGGACATCAAAATGAAACATATTTCCACCAATTAATGACTTATTCAGTAGTCTGTCCAAGTATGTATGCACAAGTCTCGAAATGAAACATATTATCCCCAAGTAACGACCCTTTCAGTTGTCAGTCCAGTTATGTATGCACAAGCACCAAAATGAAACATATTTATATTTCCTCTCTCTGCTCTTTCTCACCACCTCTGTTATGACGTACAAACTTCCTTTGAACAAGATTGCTGCACTGCCCTCCCTGTCTTACAGTCAGTCAGTTTCCCATTTTGGGTATTCCTTTGAAAAAGATTTTCCTGTACCCTCTTATCTGTAGCTTAGTTCCCTATAGTAGCATTATATCACCCCTTCTAAGTCTACTGATTTTGTCATGCACTTTCCTTTTCATTGAGTTGGTGACCCCTCCCAGTGCTCCATGTTACAAACTGTATCTGTTCTGTTCTTCTCTTCTCCCTCCCCTATCCCCACTAGCTGTTAGTTGTCCCTTCACTCTCCTGAGCATCATCTCTGAGCTGTATTATTGATCCTGTGGCTGCTGCCTACATTCCAACCTATTTCACTTGGGTGTACTCTGACAGTTCTACTGTAGTGTGCTCATCTGGTTCAAGTCTATAAATCGATTATCATCCACCACTCTTTTTGTTCCCTCCCTTCTACAACATTACCTCCTTTTGCTGTCACCTTCATTTCCCTCCTCTGTGTGCAACCTTTCTGAATTTCCCTCCAATTTTAATACATTTAAAGTGGCCCAGTAATGATAGTTACTCATATTATGTACATATTACATGGTCACCTCCCCTTGACTGTAGCTTCTGCCTTGCTCTTATTGTTCCTCTTTTTCCATTGTTTTCTCTCCATAGCCCTTTACTATTTGTTCTGCCAGTTCACAATTCTTTCGTGTCATATTCCTTCATTCTCTTTGCCTTCAGTTGCCCCTTGTTATTTAATCTATTTAACCTGGTCCTCACTGCTGTTATTTCCTTCATTCTGTGTACTTGTTCCTTCCTTTGTCGATACAGCCATCCTAAGACGTCCTCCACAAATCTTTCTTTTGCCTATACAATCATCCTGAGAAGTCCTCCACAATTCTTATAAACATTCAAGCAAAAGATATTCTTCTGAGCATCTTGACTTTTTCCATTATCTCTGCTTTTGTATTGTCAAACCAAGTGCAAACCGGGATGTGTCTCAAAGCTAGACCTATGGGCTTGTGTTGGCCAACTGCATGAGCTCTGTCAAATTTTACTTTATTTTCTTCCACAGCAGTCAGGCACTCTTTAATAAATGCAGTCAGGACATTAGTTTGATCCTTTTCTGTTACTGTCTCCGTGATTCCCATGACACTGATGTTTGACTGCACTGATCTGTTTTACAAGTTATCTATATTTGTTTTGCACCGCTCAAGTTGCTAATGCATTGCTTTTATGCAAGCTCTGCCTATAATGCTGCTTTTTTCTTCCTGCATTTACTCCACTTAAATTATAGTTTTGACTGATTTTTCTTTCTGCTGTGCTGTGCTGTTCCTTAATGCTTTTGCATTCCATATAATCTAGAATGTTATTATTAGAATGTTATTATTAATACCTAGTGTATTCTCAAAGAATAAACTTTGCATCTCTTCAGTGCAGATCAAACATAACTCTTTGTGGTCCATTTGCTGTTCTGATTCGCCCATCATTTTTTTTTTATTATTTCTTTTTGCAACTTCAATTTCTTGAATTAGTTTTTATGACTCAGGTACAGTTTTTGGCTTATCTTGCTATCTTGGATTTCATACATTAGCATCTCCCAATAAATGCATGTGTTTTGTCTAGTAATGAGATACCCATATTTATAAGCAAGGTTAGCAAAACATATTTCTGTATAATGGATATTTATAGATACCACACTGCTAACACACAGGCAAGGCACCCATCTCTGATATTGTGAACTGAGCTCAAGAATGGAGTCATGATGCCATAATCATTGGCTTGAGATATTGGGTGTAGCAGCCAGTGGTAGGTTTCCTATCACAGGGTTGGAGGTGAGGTTCATCACAGCCTACGTGTTTCTTTTGGAAGTCAGGGCTTTTTTAGGTTCCAGTCTGTAAGACAGGAGCTGTGACTTAGATCCAAGCACATTTGCGTTCATTTGTATTGTGTACATTGCTATTATTGCACATCGTGACTTTGTCCATGATATTGAGTTGTCATCATGGAATGATGATTCTAGTGTCCATCTGCCTCTCTCCATATACGTTTCCACTCTGTGGATCTAGAACTAAGTAGTCAGAAGTCTTTGCCCTCCATGAAGTATTGGGATTCATGTGGCAAAGGTATACATCTGGGATTACCCAGAAAGAAGCTTCCAAAGTACTCAGGGGAGGGAAGGCTGGGTCAGGTTATAAGTTGGAGGTTATCAATGGTCAGGTGAATGATAGAAGCAGCATAAAAAATAATAACTATTTAATCCCATACCTGAGGGCTGCTAGAATGCAGAGAAACATAAAATTAGGCTTTTGTGCATGGGCAAAAAGCGAGACCTGCATAACACCTTAAACTGTTCTGACAGAAATGCATTTTATGTCATTTGTGTGTGGTTTAAATATTATTCAGCCTGCTGACCATTACACATGAGAGTCCACTGGCTCTTCATCTGTGGGACTTTTGTTCAGGTATATCTGCAATATTTTCATAAGTTAGATCAACACAATTCTGAAAGAGAGATCTCTTTCTGAAGTCTTCTTTATTGAGGCAGTTAAGCCGCATTTGGATAAATGTATTTCAACAGGATGTGTTCAGAGACATTGCAGAATATGATCATGCTATGTATTTTCTATCATTACACCAGAACACTGAATTAAAAAGAACTGTCATTTTGGTAGGAAAAAAAATAGATGACTCTGTGGTTTGAGCAGATGAATACTGTTTACTTTGTGACACAAAGTCACATTTACTACTGGGTGCTGAAAGCAGTGAAACTGACCATTGTATTTATACTGTAAGATGGTGGATATTTGGATGGAATGAAACCAATGCATTATTAAAGATACTTCTCTTTTCAAAGTAAAAGTTAAAGTCAAAGTGAACTTTATTGTCATTTATACTCCACAAGGGTAACCTAAACAAAATTACATGCGTCAGGCTCAATACTTGAGATGACAATTACATACATACAAATTACATATAGCACAGGCAATATACATTACATTAACTTTAAGTTAGTCTGTTATTTTACTACATACTACTATAATTTACTATGTGTGCAGTTTTTTTAGCAGCTGAGTGATTGATTATTGCACATTAATTTATTGCATACTTATTTTCTGATATTTTAGAATAGCTAGCAGATAAATAAATATTGCACTTGATTGACATTGTAAACAGATAACTATGAGTGAGCATGTCTATTGCACCATAATGGTTTGACTGACACAAGACCTTGTCAATGTCTAACAATCCTGACATTGCTTCCAGAGTTCAAAAACCTAATCACCTGTGGGACAAAACTGTTCCTGAACCTGGATGTTTTACAACACATGCTGTGATATTGTCTGCCAGATGACAAGCTTGTAAACAGACCATAAGCAGGGTGTGTAGGATCACTGGCTATTTTTGTGGCCCTTTTGTAGCAATGTGCCATATATAGACCATGTACCGCTGGGAAGTTGGAGCCTGTTATTCTCTCAGTGACCTTCACCACCCTCTGTAGGGCATTTTGATCTGCAACTGAACAACCCCCAAGCCACACAATGAAGTTGCTCATTAGGATGCTTTCTATGGCCCCTCCCCGTAGAAGGTGATAAGGATGGAGGGTGGTACATTAGTATTGGTAGGCTTTCTTGACTATGTGACTGCTGTTTAGTAACCAGTATAAGTCCTCTGCAATGTGGACACCCAGGAATGTTGTGCTACTTACTATTTCCACCCTCTCTCTATTAATCATGAGTGGAGAGTGAGATGGATGGGTTCTCCTGAAGTCTGTTATGGTCTCCTTGGTTTTGATGACATTGAGCTCAAGGTTGTACCTACCACACCAGTCAATCAGTAGATTCACTTCTTCCCTGTATGCTCCTTCATTTTCATTACTGATGAGACCCATGACTGTGGTGTCATCTGCAAACTTGATGATGTGATTGGTATTAAATCTGGCTATACAGTCATGAGTTAGCATGGTAAATAATAGTGGACTCAATGCACATCCCTGGGGTACTCCTGTGTTTATTGTGATGTTTCTTGAGGAATTCTTGTCCACACAAACTTTTTGTGGTCTTTCAATCAAAAATTCCAGTACCCAGTTGCACATGTGGTTTCTGATGCCTAGATGGACAAGGTTCTCTATTAGCTGTTGTGGGATAACTGCTTTGAATGCTGAACTTAAGTCAATAAACAGCATCCTAGTGTAACTGTCCTTATTCTCCAGGTGTGCCATTGCAAGATGTAGTGCAACTGAAATGGCATCCGCTGTGGGGTGATTGCCACAAAATGCAAACTGTAGTGAGTTGCGTGCAGGTGGTAGTTATGCAGGCAGGTGTTTTTTGACTAGTCTTTTAAAAGTTTTCATGACAGCAGACATGAGGGCTACTGGTCTGTAATCATTCAGGCTTGAGGGAGTTGCTTTCTTCGGCAGTGGTATTGTGCTTGTATTTTTGAAGCATTTGGGAACTTTTGCATTGAAAAGGGAGCTGTTAAAAATGTCTATGAGTACAGTGCTTAGTTGTTCAGCACAGTCCTTTAACACCCTTCCCAGGATGTTGCCTGGTCCATCAGTCTTCCTGAGGTTCACTTGTAGCAGGGTTTTCCTCACCTCGCCTGTGGTTAGACTGAGCACTTCATCCACTGGACTTGTTGAAAGTTTCACTGCCTTTGAGCAGTTTCTGTCCTCATATCTGCTGTAAAAGATGTTTAGCCTATCAAGGAATTATGTGCTGTACCCACATTTAGCTGACAGTGATTTGTACTATGTAATGGGTTTTATGCCCTGCCACATGTTCCTGGAGTCCCTTGTATCTGTGAAGTGGCTCTGGACCTTCTTTCCATAGGCCCTCTTTTCTTTCTTTATCCCTCTCTTCAGATTTGCCCTAGCCACACTGATAGCTCCATTTTGAATGCTTCATTTTGCTCCCTCAGAAGCTCATATACTTTGCTTATGAGCCAAGGTTTCTGATTGGCTCTTATTATGATATTTTTGTTAGATGTCACATCATCTACACATTTGCAAATATATGCCCTCACCATTTCTGCATATTTGTCCAAGTTAATTTGTTGATCAGTTATTGCAGCCTCCTTGAATATGCTCTAGTTACTGTTATTAAAACAGTTTTGGATTGCTTTGATTCTTCCTTTTGGCAACACCTTCACTTGCTTCACAGTGGGTTTTCTCTGACTAGTGCAAGTTTGTATGCTGGTACTAGCATAATGGTAATGTGGTCAGAGTTGCCCAAGTGTGGATGTTGAACAGCATTATATGCCATCTTTATGTTGGTGTTGACTTTGTCCAAGGTGTTATTACCCCTTGTTGCAAAGCCCCCATATTGTTAGTAGTGTGGTAGTACTGATTTCAAATCTGCCTGGTTGAAATGTCCTGCAATAATGTGTGCAAAATCTGGGTTTTTATTCTATAGCTCACATATTGAGTTATGCAGTGTATTTAGTGCTTCTTTAGTGTTTGCACTTAGTGGGATGTATGCCACTATGATGCTGACACCAATTAATTCTCTGAGAAGATAAAAAGGTCTGCATCTTACTGCAAAAAACTCTACATTTTCAGAGCAGTGGCTGAGGGAAATCTCACAGTTACTGCACCAGCTGTTGTTTACATAGATGCAAACCCTTCCTCCACTAGATTTAACAATGAGTGCACGATCTCTGTCTGTTTGAAACAGTGCGAACCCTTCCAGTTGCACTGCACTGTCATTGATATTACTATGCAAACATGAATACATAAGTATTTCTCACCTTGCTTTGTGATGCCATTTCTAGCCTTATGTTTCTTGTTGTCCAGAGAGCACACATTTTCTAGGAGTAAGGATGGTAATGCAGGCCTGAAAGGGTTTGCTTTCAGTCTGGCACAGTTCTGGCTCTTGTTCCTCTCTTCCTTGATCTTTCACACCTTTTCCATTTGTTCCTCTTTCATTGTGTTATAGAAGCCCTCTTTATCTGTTTTAGGCACTTTGAGCCATGCTTTAATAAGACAGCAAGGTAGTAGAGTGCTGATATTGCTGTAGGCTCCTCTGGCTCTGTAAGCAACAGATTGGCCATCCAGCTGCATTACAAGTTTGATCAAGGTGACCATTTTGTTTCAGGACCTAAACTTGGACACTTGTGGGCTGCTCTGTGAAGCCAGGTCTGCAATCCCATTCTCCCAGCCCCCATGGGAATGGAAATAGGGCTGCCATGTCATCTCACACTGGGGCAGACATGTTGGCCTCCCATCCTTCACCTGACACTGTGGGGATGCCACTCTGTGAATAGCACCAGCCAGGAGGCAAGAGGTTACATGCCAGGAGGCTCAAAGTGATGCACATTCATCGGTGCCTGGCACCACTGGGGAGAAAGACCGAGGTGTGCCAGAAAAAGTGCAGAGATTGGGGGACCTAGGGCCATCTCATCTGTGAGTTTGAAAGCCCTAGGTGCAAGGCAAAGGTGAGAACTGGTGTCACAGAAGTCTGGATGAGGGACTGTCTAAGGCTTTGTGGCTCAGCAGAGTTCCATGAGGCTGGGAAGTTCTCCTGAAAGGCTCCAAGAGCCAGTGCAACACTACATGATTTGGCAGCAATCAAAATATATGTAACCATGGAAAAGAGCTCTTTCTCCTGTGTAGAATTGTAAGCCCAGAGGGGGTCCATCCCAATGGAAGTCTGGAAGGGAGAGAGAGAGAGAGGTGGAAAGTAACTGGGACAAGACAGCTCCCACCTGGGTGAGGGGATACAGACCATGCCCCCTCTGGGATGGATGTCTGGATGGAGGAGAGAGGCAGATAGTGGCATGGCTAGATGAGCTCCTGCCTGGGTGAGGGGGGGTCAGGCAGAGCTTCCCACAATGGAAGTCCTTAAGGGAGCACTGGGGCAGATAGCAGCAGGGCCTGGGGAGCTCCTGCCTGGGTGAGCAGGGTCAGACAGAGCTCCCTGTGATGGAAGTTCTTGAGGAAGCACCAGGGCAGATGGTAGAGGGGCCCAGAGAGCTCTTGCTGGGGTAAAGGCATCCAACTTCACCCAATAACTGATGGCATCCTTGACAAATCTCAAAGTCCCCACAGCTGCTATGGAAGAGAAAGCAGGGGGACTCTGAAGCCTTTATGAGAGTGGATCTGCCTTTCAACAGCTGAGTGGAGTTCTGGGGGGTGGATGGGATCTGAGGGAAGGTTTGCTGAGAGGGTCCAAGGGCATGAGCGATCCAGCATGATTTGGCAGCCTTCAGGAGACATGGAGCCGGCAGAGTCCCCTGACATGGGGGGCCGTAGCCGGGGAAGGTCTCTTGGCCAGGTCAAAGGGAAAGCCTGTTAGGGTTGGCCCTGACAGAAGTCAGTAAGAGAGCACCAGGAAGATGGGTGTGGGGCCTGGAAAGCTCCTGCCTGGGTGAGTGGGGTCAGGCAGAGCTCCCTGTAATGGAAGTCCTTGAGGAAGCATCATGGCAGATGGCAGAGGGCCCCGGAGAGCTCCTGCTGGGGTGAAGGCAGCCAACTTCACCCCATAACCGACGGCATCCTTGAAAAATCTCAAAGTCCCCAGAGCTGCTATGGAAGAGAAAGCAGGGGGACTCTGAAGCCTTCATGAGAGTGGATCTGCCCTTCAGCAGCTGAGGGGAGTTCTAGGGGGTGGATGAGATCTGAGGGAAGGTCCCCTGAGAGGGTTCAAGGGCATGAGCGATCTGCATGATTTGACAGCCTTCAGGAGACATGAGGCAGTGGAGTCCCCTGACATGGAGGGCCACAGCCGGGGAATGTTTCTTGGCCAGATGGAAGGGGAGGCCTGTAAGGGTCAGCCCTGACAGAAGTCAGTAAGGGTGCACTGGGAAGATGGGTGTGGGGCCTGGAGAACCCCTGCATGGGTGAGTGGGGTCAGGCACAGCCCACACATCATGGAGGTCCTTGAGGGAGTGACTGACAGATGGTGGCAGGGCCTGGAAGGCTCCTGCTAGAGCAAAGATATCCAACCTTACCCCATATCCAATGGCATCCCCAAACAATCGTAAGGTCCCCAAAGCTACTCAAGATGGGAAAGCAGGGGACTGGCCACTCCAGAAAACCAGATCACTATTCAGACTGAGCTGTCTAAACTGGGACATTTCTGTGTCCCAAAGACAATGTTTGGGCTTCTGGGACAGAGACTTCCAAACTGGGACTATCTTGGAAAAACTGGGACAGTTGGTCACCTTGATTGTTTGAATCCCCGATTTTTGGTAAGGTTTCTTTGCTATAAGTGACTATACTAGTATCAAAACATGCTTTTTCCTGTTTTTGCTGTAGAAAAGAAGACAAATACTGCACATTTCTTGACTGAGCCAACACAGTCACTGCCACACAAGGCACCACCACTTTTTATGCATTATAAAGATAATTTTCCTTTATAAACAATATTTTTTGAGGAATGTTGTGTGAATATATCAAAACATTGTCTGATTTTACAGTTTAACATTTTTCTAAAGATCTGACTGCTTTAAGGAAAAATACATCTGTGATATAGTTACTTGGAAATTATTTGCCTTGGTGAATTATTAAGGTGGGGTTTTGGTACCAAAGACTGCATGGTTCCTGTCAGAAAATAGGAGGTATGAGAGTCTATCCCAATGCCTAGTGTAAGTGAACCTGGACATATATTGTGGCATCAATATCTTTATTGTCTTTATCCTGTCATAGGTCTAGAGTTCCCAGTCCTCTTATGTTTAATCCTCCTGAATGAAGAATACAGTTGAGAGTAGTTTGAAAATGAGATTTCTGCAGGGACAACATCCCCCTCACCCCATACATTATGTTTCCCTTTAATGAACCACCTTTATATAAGTAATCGCCTCTAAGTTTGCTTTATTACAAAATGGAATTTCCCCTGCAGTGTGCATCTTGTACTCTCTTAGATTATTAGTGAAACAACCATCACCCAAATATATTACCTCCACCTTCTCAAAGATCTGCTAGTCTTGGTTTATTATTCCTGCATGTTCTTTTCTATGAGTTCAGTCTTATTCTTAATAGGTGTATCTATGTTTGTGCTCTTGCTAAGAAATATTAATGTTTCAAATAAATGCTGATTCTCAAATAACTGTCTTAGTTTTAACGACTTTATATCTTCAGTTTTTTTCTAACCTGCAATTTGAGACTGATTCTATTGACTAAAATATTTGTAATCAGCAAGGTCATGTTTACATAATCTGGTTTATTGCTAATATGAGTTACTGGAGACTGGTAAATAACAGCCATGTTCCAAAGTACAGGTATTTACATCTTGGCCAAATGGGTTATTGCTTATATGAATATAATGCTTACATGAATAAAATACAGATTCATATGAACCAATGATCTTCTCTGTTCATTTGCTGAACTCTGAAGGAAATATCTGTGAAGCATTAGAGATAAATAGATTTGGGCTATATGCTATATATGAAGGTGTGGTTATCTAGTTCTGAATTATTCTACCAGAATAGCTGAGACTGGCAGTTACTGTGTATTAGTACAAATGCTCATACAGTAACCAAAAAGGAACAGACATGGTTGGTATTGGATCATGCACAATTGTAGCTGTGTTGATGCAAATTTTGCCCTCAAAAGTTTTTTTGAGAAATCTCTTAACATGTCAGCCAGGTTGTATTAATCATCTCTAGATCTCTTACCTGAATGTTCTCTAAGTGACCACTTTTCTGGCTACAGTTGTTTGGTATTGATGTTTTCAAAGCATTGTATGCAAGGCACCATAAGTTCATAGTTCATGGTAAAACTTATTTTTAGTACTAGGCTAGCAGCCCTTGTGGGTCATTTTAAGCCAAGCCAGTTTACCATCCTCCTGGCCTTCTAGTTCTACCCATTCCCTCTGCATTGCAAAGTCATATTCTTTGTATGAATTACTACTGTTTTTTTTTAAGATTATATAAGTAGAGAAACACACCAAATCTCTGCAGGATCATACTTGTAAAAACGTTGCAATACATCCATGGTGGTGCATGCAGTCTAGATTTTAGTTCTTTTTATTTATCATAATGAATTAGACAACAATGCCCATAGTAGAATTTAGGAGAATTGATGATATTTTGTTTGTCTTACAAGTTCCAAACATTGAAAAGCCAAAGACTCAACAAATCAGCAACGTTGGTAAAATTTAAGATACATTTACTCTTAGTTGCCTTTCACAGTGGGTGATGCCTGTTGCCTTCCAAGGGTAATCATACCATCTGTCAAAGCAAGTGCAGCTGGGCCCTACTTAGATGAAACAGATGAATGCAGTCTTATTGACTGAAGACTATTTTTACTTTTCTGGTAGATAATAAGACAGAGTTGTTACTTGCTACTGGTTCATTTTTGCCCTGCATGATTATTATAAAATTGTGTAAGAACATGTCACTCCCTTATCCAAGAGGGAGTAATCTTAGAATCAGTTTCATAAGTTAGATGATTCAGGGCAAAATGCTATATGAAGGCTTGGTGATGATCTGCACCCGCAGAAATTTCCACAGTGTGTTTTATTGTGAAAGCAGATACTACCAAAAAGAGTATTTTTTTTTGTTTCACTGAAGCAAGACTGAAAAGATCTAATTTCAGTTAGATGTACTGCAACTATATTTGTAAAATGCTGTTTCTAATGGACTTATTTACTGGTAATCCATCTTGATAATGTAGAGTGGTTTCGAATATATTAATAATATTTATTTATGTATTTATTTTTTTACCTAGGCATGCTGGCAGAAGGATATCTCTATGTCCTTGCCTTCTGGGAACAGGAACAGTATAATGCTAGCATATTTAGAAGCCCAACAGAAGAAAACAGAGTAGAAGAGCTGCCATCTGTGGCAGGTATCACTTACTCTTCCACAGGAGACCTTCACAGAAGATCATTTTTTCAAAGATGTAAATCAATAGGAAGATTTATAACAAGATCCCATGAAAGAAAAGAAGACAAGGTACTAAAGGAAAGTACAGTGGAAGTCAATCAGGATATGTCAGCTGATAGGAAAATGTCATGTGTTGTTGACATTCCTGGAAGTGCTAGCATAGGAAAGGATACATATTTAGTTCCATCGTCTTGTAAAAGCATATGCAAAAATTACAATGACCTGCATATTGCAGGCGATCAAGTGATGCCACTTGACTCTACAACAACAGATTTTACTTGTGACAGTAGTGTGGAATTTTATGATGGCCCCTTTTTGCAGTCATCAGAAATTCCTTCACCAATGGAGTCCTTAAGGATGACGCACGAGTTGCCACGTAGAACAGCTGCAGGAGATTCTTCATGCTGGCGACTGGGTAGTGCAAAAGATAAAAGTATCATGCATCCCTCTCAGCCACTTTCAAATTCAATGCTAAATGAGTACTTGGAGCAGAAAATGATGGAGCTCTATAAACAATACATGATGGACAATATGCTGCACAGTGTCTCACCATCAAATATATTGGCATGTGAACATATAATGAACAATGTTGACCAAATCTGTATACAGATCTCTCGAGAACAAAATATGGAAACCAGCAAGGCAAAAGACATGGTCCTAACATGTCTACTACAAGTTGCTAGTGGAAGGCAGTCCACTGAAATCAGCACTCCTTATTTGTTGATTTCTTCAGAGGGTGATGCAAAGCAGCAGTCACAAGAGTGAGATTTCTCTAAATTATGCAATTTTTTTCTAAGAATGTATATCTTGTTTGCTGATTCACTTTTGCTTTGCATTTATGCACTTCAGTAGCTTTCTGTCTAATGAAACTGAATTGCCTGGCCAATAATTTAGTCCATTTTTGAAATAAATGTTTGTTGCAGAAAAGAAAGCATGGACACTGATTATTTTCCAATATAATAAAGTAAGATTTTTTTGTATTTTAATGCACTGGATTATTTTACTGCACTTTCAGATATATTTAAATTGCCCAGGTTCTCATGGAGATAAATAATGCCTCTATGATGTTCTTCCAAACAGTATTTGAAAATTAAAAACAAAATAAATAAATAAAATTCATTGTAATTGAACTGGAAGTACAATTATACCATTCATCTGCTGTGATAATACTGTATGTAAAATATTACAAACTATTTTCTTAAACCAGTTAAGCAGTCTTATTATATGTTTGAGTATTTGTGTTGATTTTGAGTCTTCTAAATATAAACCAAGTTATTGTTTCTAAGAAAGATGCCAAGTACTTGAGCAAGTATATACAAACATAGTTGATGCACATGAGAACAGCACACTGGGACAGAAGAATCCAGTTTAACTGTCTGAAGATCACATTAAGTCCAAAGTATTAATTTTGTTCCAGCTTATCCATTTCAAATAATATTAAAGCTGTCACTGGTGGCAGTGTATAAACAGGCTCTTTTGGGAAGTCATTTATCTACTTAATAAATGTCCTGCTTTCTTTCTTTACTTCTATTCTGATGTCCAATAATAAAAATGCTGCAGTTTGTTCTGCCACATATTATGCTGGCATGCATAAATACTCATGTGACATCCCTACTCTGGGCCAGTAATCAAGGAGCCTGAATCCTCACCACTGATACTGGAAAGGGACATTCACTTGGAACAAAAATGGATACACCCAGTATTTCCAGGTGCAGCTCTCTGCATCAAGCACAATTTCCCTTAAGAGCACACAGAAGACACTCAGTCTGGGGTCTGAATTTCTCTCTCTCTCTCTCACTCTCTGTCTCCCTCCAGGTCCCCAATAAGACTCCCCACTGGTGCAGCTATAGAGTTGAGTCCTCAGCCGAGTGTCAAAGCCAAGTCCTCTAGTACTCTCTGTGCTTCATGTCCCTGCTCCAAACAGCTGACACACACACTCTTTGAGAGATGATTTGCATACACACACACACACACACACACACACACACACACACACACACACACACACACACACACACACACACACACACACACACACACACACACACACACACACACACACACACACACACACACACACACACACACACACACAAACACACACATACACACCTGGGAAAGGGTGGCACAGATTTACTAGCTATGCCCCCTTCTGCCCTGACCATAAGGTATACTGCCACCAGATATTCCAAAGCCAGCTACTCTAAGGCTCTTACAAGAGTACCCAATTATACTGAGAGACATTAATATTAATACAAATTATAAAATTTTACCAGTGCAGTAAGGCTTTCAGGAGTTACCACAGTGGGTCACCAAATAGATATAGTACTCCAATGGTAAAAATATTGTCTAAAAGACCAGCCACAATGAAAAGTTTAAATATATTTAATAATAAATAATAAAATAACATGAAAATACTAAACATCTATTTACAATAAACACCAGAGTTTCCATCAAAGGAAATATTAAAAAACCCCAAATGAATAGATTCACACAGATACAGAAAAACAGTACTTAACTAATTTCACTATTTTTCTTGACTGATCTAAAGAATGACTATTCCCTGGCTCCCTTATTACAGCAAGGCAAGATGAAGTAGGTGAGGGGTCCTTCCTTGTCAGGTTACAAAAGCAGACGGCTCTGAGACTACAGTCTCGAGTCTATATTAAAACAATGAAAACACTAAACATCGAATGGCCTAAAGGCCGAAATTACCAGATCTCGAAGTTGCATTTGTGGGGGGCTGCACCCCTCATATTCCCCGCTAATTATATATACCAACTCCAAGTTTGCACTAGAGTGAGTAAAGGGCAAATATTCTGATCTTTACTGTGCTGCAATTTCACAAAAAGCACATCGTTGAATGTCATTTCTGACATTAAAACCATTCTATGTTTAACCTCTTCAATTTGGTAATAGGAGCCCACAGTCTCACCTAGTATTAAAATATAATTTTAGTGATGGACTACAGAATGATATCACATACATCTGACATCTGATTTCTGGTTCCTATGCTACCCCTTTGGCTAGAAGCTGTCGTGATTTAGCATATATGTGTCAATAATACATACACATATAGCTTGCTAAGATCTATTGCAGCTTCTGGAAGTCATAAAACAATTTTAAACATCCACCCCTCCTGAGTAGCAATTAGTTCACCCAAAAGACACTACAGAAAGCTTCCTAGTACAGATACTCGTATCTGGCTGCATTGAGAACTGTAAGATGCAATCTTTATGGCCTAAGCTAGGTAATTTAATTTCAAACTATTTTCAAAGTTAGGTGGATTGAGATTAACATCTTCTCTTCCAGTATCCTCTGTTAAAACATATGAATTTAAACAGTTACAATAATACACGTATAGTTCTTTTTCTGTTCAGCAGGGCACACAGTTGGCACATTTTTAACACGAGCAGCTTTACAAATACATTTTTCAATGCAAGCATCTGTACAAATCAGTTTGATATACAAATGGCATGCAATTCATTACAAAATTCCAGCTAGCTGTGCTGGCATATGTTAAACATCCACTGTTTTACCTCTCTTGGCATAACTGAAAATACCTCACATTGTCACAGCCTGTATTATGTTAGCCCTCTAATGAAAGCTCAGCAATAGAAATTGGGTCAATCTGTGATATCTTTTGCTGTCAGAAGATTTTTTTCCATTAACTCTTTACTGACGTGGTTTGCACTTTCTCAGAAATTTCCAAATCTTGGGGAGTGGCTTGGATGGCACACTGAAAGCAGCACAAACTTTCTGCTCTGCAACATCAAAAAACTTCTAACAGGATTTATTTATAAAATATGCTAATATCACTTTGAAAGACATATATCTACAATCTAGAAGTTACAAACTACCTATTGGTATATTTTTCAGCTGACACAATCTTTATATTTTCCTGTCATACTTCAAAGAAGAAGGAAGGGAGAGAAAACTATACACTGAAGAAAGACGAACTTTGCTAAATCCACTCTCCAGGAAAACTCTATGAAAAAAGAACTACAGTCAGTGCTAGCAAATTTTCAAGACTTAATACTGAAAATAGACAAATTGGACTTTAAAGTTGATAAATTCAAAAAAGATTCATCAATGCAGATTGAAAAATTAAGTGATGCCTTAACCCAACAGAAAAGTCAAATAACAGCATTGGAAGAATCAGTGTCTCACATAGACAACAGATTAACCAAGAAAGAAAAGAATATTGATTTCCTTCTACAACAAAATACTAGTCTTATCAACAAAATAGATGACTTGGAAAACCAATCAGGAAGGAATAACATTAGAATGTATGGCATACCAGAAGGAATGGAAGGAGACAACATAGTGACATTTTTAACTACATGGCTATCAAAAACTTTAAATCTACTTGAAGATCTTTCTTTTGGCATTGAAAGAGCCCACAGATCTCTATCCACAGCTGTCTCATATAGTAAGATCACTCATTGAAGATCCATTATTGTGAAATTTATATCAAGTCAAGCCAAAAATCTTATCCTAAAATCTGCTTGGGCTTTCTCTCCTCTAAAAATAGGAAATCAAACATTGAGATTTGACAATGATTACTCTTCTGTTGTCATCACAAAGAAAAATACATATGTACCTCTTAAAAGATCACAAAAAAGCTGGCATTAAAACACAACTGGTATTCCCTGCTAAAATAAGAATCTGCCTACCAGAAGGAAAGAAGACATTCAAAACTCTTGAGGAAGCTAACAATTTTGTACAAAAAAAAAACTACCTACAGAAGAACAAATGGATACTTCATTTACAATAAAAAGACAAGCATCAAGAAGTGATTGGACTGTAAAAGACAAGAAACAATTCAGAGACAAATAAATAATTACATCCTAAGTTATCTGATTTTAAGAAATCACTGTTTATGTTTACTTTAGGATTTTCTTCAACAATAACAACAAAAGAAAACGTAATTTACTCTTGTTTCTTTCTGACTTAAGAGAAAAAAAAAATCAAAAATTCACTACATAAATCATCTAAATATTAGGCAACATTGTTGAGCTAATAGTAAGTAGCCTTTTAGTCTGTTTTGGTGAAACAACAGCTTCTGTAACAATGTGTCTGCTTTTGAATAGGCAGGTGCAAGTGTGTATATACTCAGATACACATATGTATATATTTATAGTCATACTATAAAAATATGATAGATATATATTCCCACTGAAACTCCATTGTTATTCTATGACTTGGGATATTGTAGATAAGTGGGGGAATTCTTTGTGAAAGGTGAAGCTTGGTTATGAGTGTTAGTGTTAAGGAATGCATATTATATGTTATTATGGCATTGACTTGGCTATTTAGTCTTTAGCTGCAGCTGTTTAGATTTAATATGTGAGTTTGGCCATAATTTACACTTAAAATCTGTCATTGGTTTTGTGCCCCATCCTTTTTTTCCCCTTTTGTACATGGAAAGCAGTCAGACTGGAAGTTTGTATTGTGCCTGTAAATTGCTGGAAACCAACTTTTAAAACTAGATCGAGCCATTTGACTCATTCCCGACATGTAAACATGTCCATGAGACTACAATATCAAAATCTTCACCCTTCAAGTGAATATTCCCATTTACTCACCTTAAAGAACTTTTCTCACAATGGTCAAGTTTGGCTCGAGCATGTTCATAAGTAAAGTGGCCTCATCTTATGGAAAAAATTGCCACAATGTTACCTAAGCAATGGCCTTTAACCTTTGACCTGCCAGGAAGTTGCACGATCCAAACATTACATCAGAATAGCTCTATTTCATTACTGAAGTATCATAATGCATTTTTTATTGAAAATCACGTTTGTAACATTAAATCTAAAATTACCATCACTAATGCCATAGATAAGCACTATAGACTATGCTGCCTAAATATTGTCATAGACTATGCGAAAACAACTAATACTAAACAAGGTGAACCTACACACTGCAGAGAGTGTGTGCAATGTATTTCTGTTAAATTTTATTAATGTTTGTTGCAACTCTAATACTGTTTTATTTATTTAAGGTTTGTGAAATAATAAAGGGAGTGCATATTCAGTGTGAGGTGAAGGGGGTGTCCTGAAATGATATCTTCTGAAAAGCAGGTTACATGATCTTGAATACATGAATATCTTATATATAACTATTATCACTGTTGATTGGGTTAATCTGGTGGCATCTTTTTGGAATAGACCCAAAGAGATGATAAACTGACTGAGGGGAATCTAGACAATGTACTGTAAAATATAATGAGAACACTGAAAGTTGTTGGTTTATCTTGAAGGATTTACCAGATTGGTAGTAACATTATTTCTTGAAAATTCTTTAGTAAGGAAGAATATAGATTATATGCCTGTGCAAACTCCTAAACATATGCATGACTTAGACTTAACATAATTTCATTAGTGTAATTTTTTTAAGGAAGGGAAAAAAAGAAGAAGAAAAAAACATGTCTACTTCTGTTTAAGCATATATTATTATAGCAGACCTGGCTATATCCTGATAGCTGTCTATGTTCTTTGGAGATTAACAGCAACTTCTAGATGGAAATGATCATATTTTTAAAGAGATAGAATGATATATAAATCTTCAATTTTTTATATTGATTAGAATATCATCTAGATAATGGAAAAAATGTTGGACATAGACAAGTTTTGGATAGCCATATGTTCTACAGCTTGGTAGATGGTAAATTACAAAGGAACATTGATTAGTCTGGGAAGTATGATCTCAACATCCCATAATTGAATAGATAGCAAGCACAAGAGCCACAATCCCTCAGTGTTCCATTGAGTATTGGTGTATGCAGATAAAAACTAATCTAAATATGCTGCTAAATACACATAGTCAATAATGTGTTTCTTACAAGCTGGTAGAGTTGATATAGCCAGTTTTAAGTAAAGAAACAAAACATTTACTACACAAATGCCTTAATTAAGCCATACCTTAGGCTTTAATTGAAGTATTGTATTTCTTATCTACAGTTCATGATCTTGCTATTTAATTGCAGTATAATTAGATTGAACTCCTACAATAAATTAAATAGACAAGCAGATGTATATATTAAAGCATTAATCTAATATCTAAACTAATGGAATTGCATACATTTATAGTAAACTAGCAATAATTGATATACTTGCTTTTCTATATTTCAAATTAATGTTTTTTTCTTTCTATGGGTGCTTAGCTGAACAACTTACTTGTCAAAATATAGAATAGTAAAGATCAACTAGACTAAGAATACACCAGATTACTTAAATATTTTTCATTTTGATTTAGTAATTCAATGTTGGATCTATAGACCAAATTGTACAGAGACACCTACAATTAAAAAATAGACCATTATGCTTACAATTGATGATCTACAACAATGCAAACCTTAATGATCATATAATAGATAATAAAAGCCAGTATATAGAGATGTAAATAGTTGACATTTTGCCTTATAATTAGTTTTAGCCAGAGTCACTAAAATTACAGATATTGATTTTTTCTTTTTTCTCACTCTCACTTTTCTCCATTTGCATATTTTATCTCTTTTTCTTTTTTATAAAAATTATACTACTTGCAGTAATGGAAAGTTACCACTAGTTGATATGGTTAGACAGATTTGTGGCTTATATGGAGAACATATAAGGACAGGAACACTAGGTTCCATGAATAGCGGGTTTAATGTACATATTGTGGAGAACTTTATGGTGATCATAGCTGTTTTGTCCATAACAAATAATATTTCAAATTATCTTAAAATATAGTAGGAGGTCATTCTAAAAATTTATTTAATTACCTTCTTCTTCTTCTTTCAGCTGCTCCCGTTAGGGGTTGCCACAGTAGATCAACTGTTTCCATTTCCTCCTGTCCTCTGCATCTTGCTCTGTCACACCAACCACCTGCATATCCTTTCTCACCACATCCATAAACCTTATCTTAGGCTTTCCTCTTTTCCTGTTATCTGGCAGCTTCATCCTTAGCATCTTTTTCCCAATATACTCTGCATCCCTCCTCAGCACATGTCCAAACCAATGTAATCTTGCCTCTCTGGCTTTGTCTCCAAACCTTCCAACCTGGGCTGACCCTCTAATATACTTATTCCTAATCCTGTCCATCCTCATCACACCCAGTGCAAATCTTAACATCTTCCACTCTGCCACTTAAAGCTCAAACTCCTGCCTTTTTGTCAATGCCACTGTCTCCAACCCGTATAACATAGCTGGTCTCACTACCCTCTTGTAGACCTTCCCTTTCACTCTTACTGGTACTCGTCTGTCACAAATAACTCCTGACACTCTTTTTCACCCACTCCATCCTGCCTGTACTCTCTTCTTCACCTCTCTTCCACACTCACCATTACTCTGAACTGTTGATCCCAAGTATTTAAACTCATTCACCTTTGCCACCTCTACTCCCTGCATCCTCACCATTCCTCTATCCTTCCACTCATTCACACACATATATTCTGTCTTAGTCCTGCTGACCTTTATTTCTCTTCTCTCTAGAGCATATCTCCACCTCTCCAGGGTCTCCTCCATCTGTTCCCTACTCTCACTACAGATCACAATGTCATCTGCAAACATCATAGTCCACGGGGACTCCTGTCTGATCTCGTCTGTCAACCTGTCCATCACCATTGCAAATAAGAAAGGGCTCAGAGCTGATCCTTGATGTAATCCCACCTCCACCTTAAATGCATCCATCACTCCCACCGCAGACCTCACCGCTGTCACACTACCCTCGTACATATCTTGTACCACTCTTACATACTTCTCTGACACTCCCGACTTCCTCATACAATACCACAACTCCTCTCTAGGCACCCTGTCATATGCTTTCACTAAATCCACAAAGACACAATGCAACTCCTTCTGACCTTCTCTGTACTTTTCCATCAACACTCTCAGAGCAAACATCGCATCTGTAGTGCTCTTTCCTGGCATGAAACCATACTGCTGATCACTAATCATCACCTCCCTTCTTAACCTAGCTTCCACTACTCTTTCCCATAACTTCATGCTGTGACTGATCAGTTTAATCCCTCAGTAGTTACTACAGCTCTGCACATCACCCTTATTCTTAAAAATCGGTACCAAAACACTTTTTCTCCATTCCTCAGGCATCCTCTCACTTTCCAAGATTTCATTAAACAATCTAGTTAAAAACTCCACTGCCATTTCACCTAAACACCTCCATGCTTCCACAGGTATGTCATCTGGACCAACCGCCTTTCCATTCTTCATCCTCTTCATAGCTATCCGTATGTCCTCCTTGCTAAGCCACTGCACTTCATGATTCACTATCCGCACATCATCCAACCTTCTCTCCCTCTCATTCTCTTCATTAATCAACCCCTCAAAGTACTCTTTCCATCTGCTCAACACACTCTCCTCACTTGTGAGTACGTTTCCCTCATTATCCTTTATCACCCTTACCTGTTGCACATCTTGCAATATGTTAATCACTGTTAAGCTATACACTCTTATCCCAAAATATTAATGGGTTAAATAAGCCTATAAAGAGAGCTAGTATTAATATACATCTTTCTTTGCACAAAGCAGACATAGTCTTTCTCCAAGAAATACACCTATTATCACAAGACTTAACTTACTACTAAAGAATTATGTAATGCTAATTAGCTCTCAATTCAAACAAAAAAGAAGAGGTGTTTTACTTCTTTGGAAAAAAGGCCTACAGTTACCTGAGCTCATATATTCTTATATAAACAAAGATAGAATGCTTGCATTAGTAGTAATTAAAATTCAGAAAAAGTACTATACTCTTGTTAACTCTTATTGGATTCCCAGAGTTGGTACAAAAACTGTAAGAAAATATTTAGACATCATTACTTTACACTCCAGAGGACAGACGATTTTAGCAGGAGATTTTAATTGCATCCTATCTCCAAAAGAAACAACAAATTCTAAATGCATTAAAATTTCTTCTACAGCAAAACAATTAAACAATTATATTAACTACAGAAATTTGAACGATACATATGATGTAAAATTACCTCGCTCACTAAAATTCCCACATTATTCATACAGATTTGGTACACAGACTAATATTGATAAAATACTAGTAACAAATTCCTTATTGTCAAAAATAAAAGATGTAGAAATAATATCCGGCTTCCTATCAGACCACAATGATATTTCTTTCAACATAACTTTTCATACTGAGACTCTAAACTTCTTACAGAGAATTCCAACTTTCATTACAAAAATAAAAGGCTTTCAAGACTGGATTCCCACTGAAATTAATCAATTTATAGAAACAAATGGCAATGGGGAGATATCAGACATGATATTATGGGATACACTAAAGGTCATCATATACGGGAAAATTAAAAGTTGGTACCTATCAAAACGAAAATAATGAGATAAAAGGCTATAAGACATGCAAAATGAATTAGATAATCTAAAACAAAACCTTTCACCAAATGATAAAAAGTATTAGACAATATAAATAAATTAAAGAGTATCAAGAAATCGTGCACCAAAAAATTCTATAAACTTGGAGAAATTTAAGTTACAAGCTTACTCAATTAACCCCAAAAGTTTACATAAAATAGCAATAAGCTCAAAACACCTAAATGAAAAAACATATAAAAGAAATTATACATATAGGAAATAAAAAGAAAATAAAAGTATCAGACATAAGCATATCACATTGTTTCAAGAAACATTATGAAAATATAAATAGTATTAAATCAGCTGTAAATGACAACATTCTAGATAACTTCCTAAAAGAAAATATTTTAAAGAAACTATCCCATGAAAATATTGCCAAAATTGATAAAGCTTTTATCTTCAAAGAATTAAAAGCCCAAGTAAAAAAATCTAAAAAACAACAAAGCACCAGAATTAGATGATTTGATTCCTGAAATATATAATATTTCTACCGGATAACATATTAAAATGTTGTTAAATACATTCCAAGAAGTCAAAAACACATCAAATATCTTCCATTATGGAAATATTCCCTAATATCTCCTATATTGAAACCTAACAAAGAATCCACTTCTCACTGTGCATATAGACCTATGTCCCTTTTAAATATAGATTACAAAATTTTTATGGCTATTCTTGCAAACAGGCTAAACACTAGTCTCACTGATCTGATAGATAATGGCCAAACAGGCTTTATAATAAACAGAAAAGTCCAAGATAACTTGGTTAGACTCCTTTCTTTAACAGACATAGCAAATAAAAAGAAAAATGAGCTAACCATAATACGTTTTGATATCAACAAAGCCTTTGATTCTCTTAGTTGGTCTTATCTACTAAAAGTATTACAACAGTATAACTTTTCCTTAGATTTTCTGAACTTAATTAAAAAAACTTTATGAGAACTCTATTTCTTTTGTAAAGATTGGCTCATTTTTATCTTTGCCTTTCAATGTCTTGAAAGGTACAAAACAAGGTTGCCCATTCTCGCCTTTGATCTTTGCCCTTGCCATTGTACCTTTTGCTTATTATATTAGAAAAAATACAAACATTAAAGGTTATAAACTTAATAATGATTTATCAGCCAAGATTCACTTATTTGCTGACGATATATTGTTAACTAGTGGTGACATTGAAAACTCAATAGATCACTTAATTAGTGCTATATAAATATTCAAAAATTTATCAGGTCTAAAATTCAACCATAAAAAAAACTCAAACACTATTAAAAACAAGTAAGTCACCAATAAATTGACAACTTATAAACATTTAATTGGGACTCTTCATATGTCAAACATTTAGGTTTATATATCAAATCTAACCTAAAGAAAACTATATCAATTAATTACAAAAACCTAATAAATTCAATTACTAAATAGATAACTGAAATAAATTATTTTTTACTTTTGAAGATAGACTAAGATTAATCAAAATATTACTTCCCAAAATTCTTTTTATATGCCAGTCTTTAATTATTCCATCACTTAAAAAAATATTAAAAAATGAATGTTAGTATTTTAAAATTCCTCTGGTACCCTAAAAAACCAATAATATCTTTACAAAGACACATAGCAAGTTGGGAAGAGAGAGGTATTGGGTTCACTAACATTGACTTATATATTAAATCTGCCGTTATTAATATAATATTGTTATGGTTCAATATTTCATACATATATTGGAAAACAATACATGAAATAAATTTATTAAAAAATAACAGAACATTACTTAAACCACTTACTCAAATAGATAGAAACATTTTTATATGGGCAATAAAAATATGCAAGACAATAAACAAAAGCTAAATTCCTGCTCTCTCATTAATCAGATATTACTAAATTTTAAAAGACTTATATATTCTAATCACCTAACTAAAAATCTAATAATTAATATCTTTCCAATTACCTTCTCTAGCAAATGTTTAATCTCATTTGATATAAACAAAATGTTAGATTTTAAAGAAAGTAATTTGTTGTTCTGGAACCAATTCCTATCTATGAACAAAATATACTCTGTTGACTTCTTAAATGCTAGATATAGGTTACCAAATAGTAATTGGTTAGATATCCAATCCTGTAAGGAATTTTTACATAATAAAATCAGATTATCATAAGAAACACATAATGAAAACACAACTAAATTACTACACATAATGTACAATGTTATCAATGGCTCCTTAAGAGGTACATCCTTTATATCCATGATATATAAAACTATTAGATCTGACTTTATCTTTACTGACACCTCTTTTTGGAATTATTCTACTAAAATAAACAGAGAAGAATTTTCCTCTAATAACAAAAAACTATATTTAAAGTCAGCAGGAAGAACAACAGCCTCTCCCCATTGGAGAATCTCTACATTACCTACATAGGTGTTTTTTGACCCCGCAAAAAATTGCAAAAATGTATAAAAAGAATGATGTAAAATGCTGGCGATGTAAATCAGCAGATGTTGATTGGTTACATATGATTGTCAATTGTGAAAGGCTATACTCATTTTGAAATTAATTTAGAAATTTCTGTAAAGCCTTATGGAATGATAAATGTAACATTTCTGACTCTCATATCTTGTTTAATGTACCAGTTCCAGAAAGTGTACCCAAAACTCAAATTCATATGGTGTGGTCAGTTCTAGCCGTAGCAAGGAAAGCTGTAACAAATAACAGGAAATCCAAATCTCCTCTCTCTTTTAATAATGAATTTATTTATTTAGCCAAACATATATGTGAAAAAGAAATCTCTACCATAAAACTGAAAACAAAAAATTTAACACATAATTTGTTTGGGAGAAGTTGCAATCTTTGCTTGAAAAATATTGATTGAATGATCTCCTTGTTGTTTATATATGTATATAAAGTTTGTTATGGACTGTGTATATAGTTTATTATAGTTATAAATGTAAATTGTTTGTTTTATTGTTTTCATTAAAAAATAATAAAATCATTTTTGAGGGAAAAAAAAAGAAATTTCCAAATCTTTATTTCCATATATGGGCTAATAATGGACATGGTACTCCAGTCTGGGTATCTTTCTGTAGCTTGCTATTCCTCATTAGATAGAAATCAGATATTTGTCTGTTTTTTTTCCTGCTAAGATACATCGATCTTTCATTGTCATTTTTGTCATTTAACAAAACTCCCTGACAGCACTTCACTATTTGATTATAACTGTGCTTTTTTAAATAGTTGTCCTACATACTAAATTTATAAAATGACATTAAGTTGCACTTAAATGCATTATGTAGCAAACCATATGTATTAACCCATCATTCCACTGTTTGGAAATCTTTATGCAGATTCATCAAATACTGGTCTTCATTTAGTACATTTCCTATACTAATTTTTTTAAATCATTTTTGTTAACTTTGTCAGATGTTTTTGCCTTCATAAATATATTCCCATTTTAACATTGTTTGCATTCGGATTTATATAACATTTTCCCAGCAGTATTGCAACCAAACAGAAGACCTTGCCATAATTTCTAACAAATCATATACCATTCCATGAAGGTCAGTATACTGACATCTTCAGTTCTACCTCAAATCCACTCAATTATTCTTAATACAATACATATAGTTAGTATTTTATCTGTTACTATATCACGAGTTATTAAGTCATCTGCTTGTTTAAAATCTGAAATTTGTAATATATTTTCACTTGTCCATTACTATTGTTTTTCAAAGGGACATAGAACTGTATCAAATTGATTAAATAGGACTTGAATTTTGTAAAAACATTCCATAATAGTTGTCTTATTTTATGACTTCTTCACATTGACCAGTGGGATTTCTGATACTGTTTTCTAAGTAAACAAAAAAAAAACTTAACAACTATAGGCTAATGCTTCTTATCATTTTCTACTGATTTTCTAGCTGTGGCTTTCTGACTTCTGGAAGCCATAATAAAATTTGGTTGATATTCAGCTGCCCCTGTCTTTTGAAATGGATTAAATGTTGATCACATATTTAGGGTATTTCTGTACAGTTCTAGTTTCTACCTTGGCAACTATTTTTAATGTTCTTATGTATCATTTCAGGGTGATGTGTTACTCACAGCCCAGATCATAAGCTTACTTATGCTAGAATAGTAATCAAGATAATTGATGCCTATTACTTTGAATGTTTTGTGGAACAGTTTGATGAAAAAATTTGAAGTTTGTATTTCTGAAACTTATTTTATTTTGTTGTAAACATCTTGCAACAGCATACTTCTATACTAGAAATGGTAAGCAAATATGATTTTTGAAAAGGACCTTAATGAAGTAGGGTATGAATACAGATAGTAGGAATACAAAGAAAAGAACATACAATTCAAGAATCATGAAAAATATTGCAATTGCATCAGCACATGACAGAACTGAGTATAGTTTTCAATACAAGAAACTGGATACATGGAAGAGGCATCCTCAATGACAATTGGTAACACAATGCATTATTATATTTTACTACACATTGCAAATGAAAATTTAAGGGATAGCTGTGCAACCAAAGGATGATCCTAGTCACAACACTCCAATAAAGGAGTGTGGCCACAATAAGCAACTGCAGTCTAACTTGTACTTTCCATAGCAAAGCAGAGTACACAACATAAAAATCTACAAATAGAAAGCAATCAAATGCAACAACTGAAATGAAAATTATTTACCAGAGGAGGCATGATGCTTCTGTGCTGGAGACTAAAGAGACATATATACCCATTTTGGGTTACATGACAATGCCAATGACATATAAAAGTGGAAATGTGGACTATACAAATACAGCAACAGAGTTACAAGGTATATGTAGACATCCATGATGGTTTCCATATTTGAGACTTGTTAAACAAGAGCTCCCATGATATTTCCACATTCTGTTGTCAGTGACACGTAAAGCTTGTACTTTGCACTAGTGAAGCAGTTGCATATTTATTTTGTGGAGACATCTGCAGTACTATGACAATTTGAGGAATACCAGGCAGTAGGTAGGACAGTAGTACAGTTTTCATTGTAATTAAAAATTATATGACACATAAAGCAAAGCAATGCCATAAGCATTAGTGAAATTAATTAGAAGCACTGCAGACATGAGCAGAGAAAAAGGTGACTAACAGATGATATGCAGGTATAACTCAAATCCCACAGGGCAGCCTTTCACCATGACAGGTATTACGATTCTTTTATGCTGATTTTCCTGTGTCTCAGATGATGCTGAAAAATAAGTTACAAAAGAAAAACAAAACATATTCACAAGCACTGTTAACTGATATAGCTGTACAACAATGCCTACTTATGCATAAGCAATTATCAGGTACTCATACTTGGTGCAGAACTCTGGCTCCCTCTCCCTACCCTCTTCTTCCCATCAGTAGAGAAAGTCAGGGTGGTGCCAGTCACTGTAATGATATCTGTACTACTCATCACAGTGGGTGATGCCTGTGGCATCACTCAATACACTGCCAAGGCAGTACCATGTATCCACCTTGTACATAGAGCAGGAAACTGGTGCAGATGCAGGTGGTGGGAGAAATTGTTTTGTCTCCCTCCTGTACCATATAGGAGTCCTTCCAGTGTTGACCTTTCAAGAAGTCATGGCATCCTGACACATTGATGCCAGGAGGAAAATAGTAGCAGATGTGCATTGATGCCCATTTCAGAAACACCATGATATGCATCAACAGGTAGTATGACACAGCTCAATGCCACTGTAGAGTCATCCAACAACAGCAGACATGGAAGAGGAAGAGGAAGGGCCATAACATTTGTCAGTGCACCACAACTTGAGGCACTGAAGTGCCAGGTAACCTCTACAGGCTGTGGAGTGAATGTGAAAAGTGTGCAGATGTGACAAGGTCATGGAGTTGCTCAGATATACAAAAATTACTGTGTGATATACGGTACTGTGCCCAGCAGACATGGGCCCCATAGCATACAGATCAGATATGCGCCCCATAGCACACTGATCAAACATGTGCCACATAGCACAATGATCAAACATGTGCTACATAGCACACTGATCAGACCTGTACTAATTGTGCAGTTTAAAGACAAATAAGAAACATTGCTTCAACAGTATAATTGCAATTTTACCAGCCCAGCCCAGCCCATAATATGATATAAACAGCCATCGTCATTATGCCACTTGTCATGTTTCACAAGGGTCCATCAGAAGAAGCAGATTACTTTTACAGAGTGCCTGTGTGCTCTATATCTGCTGTAGTAAGGGTACACGGGCCAGTGGCAGATGGGGAGAGTGACTTGAATATGTTCAACATTCAGCATTTCTTTTGTAAGGGGTTGCTCCACAGAATATTGCAAGCAGGATGATGGGGAGCACTGGGTGATTTTAAATGGGGAATAACAGCAGACAGGTCGCAGGCCCAGGCATCAGTAGCCCACCAAATGTATGACCGAGGTGCAGTGTGAGATGTGGAGTAATGCTCTTGGTAGAGTCTCAGAAGAGCAGATTGTGTTGGAGTGTATAAACTCTGCAGCAATACTTCAGGTACAGTACATAGTATATGGTGTTACACTGGAGATATAGACACAATTACTGATTTGGTTGCGCTTTGTTGGGTACAGGTCAGTGTAGGTGTATGACAGCATACATGGTACAATGCAGTCCATCCACATGCTATTTCTAATGAACTAATGTAGGGATGTGACCTGTGATACGGAGTTAGGAAAGGCATAGTCCTTCACTGAAGCTACCACTGTTGCATGGGTGTTTTATTAGGATAGCTGATTCTGACAAAATGTACATACAAATATTCATACATACAAATATTTCAAGCACGGCAATAATAACATTCTAGCTTACCAATATACCAAAAACACTTGTCCCCATAATAAGTGTCCAGGCTGTTCTTAACAATATCTAAACTATTACTTGCTTTAATGTAATTTGGTAGTCCTTTCCATGTATCAGCTATTCTGTCAGAGAACCAATTAGTACACTTCCCAGTCCTACAGAATCTTCTACATAGGTTGTCTGATGATTCTCTAGTACTTTTTGATAACCCCAAACATTCCCAGAGGTAGTTGTCTCTAAATGCCATATATACCTGAATGAGATCTCCTCTTAGATATCTGTAAGAGACACTGTACTAGTTTGGATATTTTAGTCTTTCATAATAACTTAAATTTTCACATCCATGTATGCTCTAGGTGTTTTTCCACTGTACTCTTTCCAGTTTACTCATGCCTGTTTTCTTATAGGGTTTCCATATTGTTATTCCATCCTCAAGTTTGGACCTAATGTAACTAACAAGCAATGACTTCATCATTTTTGATTTCCTAGACTTTATAAATATTTTATACAACCTATAGTTCTATAACTATCATTAAGCAATTGGTTGATATGATTAGAAAAACTCATAGCTGAATCTACCCATATACCCAGGTCCTTAAATGCGTCTGCAGTTTATCTGTATGCTGTAGTAAATATTCACCTTTCAATTTATGTCTCCCATATCTCATATGCTTAGTTTTTGATGCATTTATCAGCATATTTGTGCCCTATGAATGACCGTAGGAGTGTGTTCTCCTATATAGGAACATACATAGCAATGACGCAGTGTAAGTGGCTTGGTAACTTCTCTAAGAGAGAGAGAGACCAAATTGTTGCTGCAGGCTCTTCATGAGCATGGCCGGTGGATTCTCATCACTGACAAGAATGTCAAGGCCTTCTGAAGATGTGTATGTGTGGGTGCGTGTGTGTGAACTGGTTGTGGATGTCAATGTTGTAGGTGGCCAAAACAATACAGTACTGCAGATCCGTTGTAGGATCACCAACATAATTTTACTTGTGGGCACAAAGGTCTGTGCCATTGCACAATAAAAAATAACCCCAAGTGAGGGTCCCCTTTTGCACACCATCATGAATGACATGTCAGTGTTTCTGTTATTGCTGTCTGGAGTCATTGAAAGATCTCTGGTACTTGACAGAGGTCTGAAGGTGGGTGATGAACTGGTTATACAAGTACATGTCTCTTTTGGGGATGGATTAAGTTGTTATTTCTGTATAATGGAAAATATTTGTGGCAGGGCTAGCCATACAGTGGTCTGAACTTAGGATCTAGATGATGGTCAGTGTTGATGTGACCCCCCCCGACCCCCAGTACAAAAATGGGAAAAAGGGGGTTATGGATGAATGAATGGAACAGTAACATGATTTTGTGGCACATCACTGCCATGAGCTTCCAGATACTAAACATTGCCATATCACCCCATTGGCACATCTGGGATGCAGGCATAAAAACATATGATTAAAAGTACATTAGCTTATATTCTTCACATACAATGTTACCAGTAATGTTATAGAAGCAATGGACTGTGGTATTGCCACATGGTAGTGATTTTAAACATAGCTGTTTATCTGTCTGCTTTACCATGTGCTCCAGATATAGGGCTTTTCTCTATAAAACAGGTAATTACTGATGTAAATACTGCAATGAAGCTTGACAATGATGGCAGCCAAATTTTGGCACAATCTGATAGGAATGTACCATGATCAGCAATGGTATCTGTGGATGGCACACTTCCACATCCCCTGACTCTGATATGTTATCTGGGGAACCTAGCCCTCACATCTGCACTATGTATGAAAGGAGAGGGCATGCTTGGCAGCCCTTTACAAGGTGTGATTGTTAATGGTACAGTAGTAATAACCTCAAATTTACTGGCATTAAATGTAGCACTATCACCTGGAACAAAAAAAAAGGACTTGCATTATTCTGAAATAAATCACTTATGAAACAACTCCTTGCTTTGTGCATTAAGCCTCAGGTGGCTATATCACTGAACAACTAAAGATAAAAGCACAATTTAGATTAACTATCCTTCACTGTAATGGCTCAGTAAGGTTCCCTGCTAGTTAATCTGAACTGTGTTTTTATTTTTAGTTGCTATTATAATATAAATAGGCAAATCATAGCAAACACCATAATTAATGAATAAGGAACAGTAAGGGACAGTTACAGATATATTGGTTCAACATTAACCAATGGGTCTTTACCAAAATAAAAAAATAATATTTTTAGCCTTTCTAATACAAGGAAATCACTCTACCAGTATATACCCTACTGACTGTTTATTGAATACAGTGAAAGGTACTGTAGCTATTGAACAAAACAGCTAAAGGATTTTGAAAAAGAAATACCTCATAGTTGAAAAATTATAGGGCTGGAAAATATGAACAATACAGAAAGCCTTCAGGAGCTGTTGTGGCATTTTGCAATCAAGTTTTTTGATAACAAGTAAGTCATAAGTTTGACAATTAAACCCATGCAGCTATCAACTTACTGTTGTAAGTGATAAAACGTAGAGTGGCAGTGAAGCAGGAACATTTTGACACATTCCCCTGAGAAATTCTCCTGTATCAGCAGTATCCACAGAGCACAGAGTTTTTATACTCTTTGCAGTGTACATGTAATGCAGAAACAACAAGACCTAATCTGCAAACAAAATATAGCATGTAAAAAAGGGTTTTAATTGTGTCATGACTAGTGCAGTAAATACAATGAGCCATAAACACATAACACTAGTAGTCAGAACTGCACAATGCTTATGCAGGTTGTATACAAATGTATTTCTAAATATTGACTACAAGATACAAAGCTTCCTTAAAGTAGCACATGCTGCCAGCAGCACACTAACTAGAGGTATATAGACAGCATGCTCTTTTTGCACATCTGGTTGATGTCCCTTTAGTCTGTGGAGCAGTACAATCATACAGATATATTCAGAATGAGACACTGAGATGATAGGAACAGACACACACACACACACTCTCTCTCACACACACACACACACACACACACACACACACACACACACACACACACACACACACACACACACACACACACACACACACACACACACACACACACACACACTGGACAGATGTGGCAGAAGTAACAGAACAATAGAATACGCTGTTTTAAAAAGGCATCTAAGTTCTGCATATCATCTGCAAAACTATAAAGAGAGGATATGTATCACCAAGTACAATGGGTTATAAAAGTAGTAGAGTGGTGTGCTGAAGAACTCTGCCCTTACCCTGTGTCACTTTGTTAGCTCCTTTCAGTTTCACATCCACAGCTTCACTCATTTCACTGGCCCTTTGGCACTCATGCTGTACTAGCAGCATCTTCGATTAGAATAACAGTGGTGCTCGTAGGAACTATTGTAATGTACCATATGTAATGGCTGTAAAACACTGATATGACAATCCCTTGATGCTCATGCTAGAATGTCAAAATTCCTACCAGGGACTGCCCCTTTTTCTGAGGCTCCCTGTAGTCAGAGTGTATTGCTGGCAATATGCTGCAGATTAGTTTTCATGTGCACAAAATACAATATCGCATTCTTGACCTTCATCACAGTAGACTGCACCCAGCTTACTGTACATGTCAGATCTCATATACTTGTAAATATCACAAAGTCATGTTGTTCCTCTTATCATGTCATGGGCAGCCTGGCAAAAAACTTTATCACTGGCTGTTAATATCCACTTCCAGATGTGCTGAAAGACATGATCAGACATAGAAAAAAAATTAGTGAACCACCACTAGTGGAACATTTTGTCAGTTTCAATATCTGGACCATATATACTAAAATTATGCAAACCTATATATGGCAGTTTTAAGGTATGAATCAAAATACACATTTGCATTCATGGGAAAAATGGTACTAAGTTGATGGTGGACACAAAAACAGCAACAGTGTGACTAAGCTATGAACACAGATAGACAGTATGGCATCGATACATAGAAGTGTGGCGGCATATTATGAAAAGAGATTCAAACACATTAGAGAGATAGAAAGAAGGTGAATAATGCTGTTGACAGCTGTGAATGTGTAGCATGAATTCTTTTGGTATAATGCATACACCCATGCAATGAATACATGGTGGACAATATCTAATGTGCAGGCAGCAACAAGCTAAATACATCTCTGTATAAGTCAAGGCTGGCTGCAATAGCAATATGCTGGCTGATGTGATAACATGTCAAGATAACATTACCTCATACATATACTTACTTACTCACAGACATATCACAAATTCTACACAGCTGCAGATACCATATGCATAGAAGTGATTTTGAAAGCATGCATGCCAACAAATGCTGCTCCGTATAGACAATACTGTTATACTAAGGTGATTCAAATCTCTTCATTCATGTGGATTATTACCTATAGAGACATGGTATAATGGTATTCCACAAGAATACTCTGCATTGTATGGTAAAGAAATTTATATAAGATGATGTAGGAAAACTGATAACTTCCAAATGACCTGCATTTATAATGTTAAACTACATATGTGCATTTAATGTGAAAATTCATGTTTCTTAGCCATTCTGCCACCTATGCATGCTGCAGGCATATTCCACAACAGAAGTGAAAGACCTACTTCATTTTGCACTGATACTAGCAGAGCTGTTGTATGTAACATGGTATCAATGTGACATTGATACAATAAATAACAACATACTCCAGTAATGTCACAATATCAAATGGCACAGTTCGGCTAGCAAAGGAACTGCACTGCAGTGTCAAAATATTTAGTTCCATCTTCTTGCAAAAGCTGCAGGAAGGTGGAAAAGAGTGCATATAACCATTACTGTATGTTACATGAACTTTGCAGTTATATAGATGTAGACTAAAGGATATACCACTTTGTGGGCAAATAGTTGTGATGTGTCATGGACGTGCAATGGATTTAAAAATGAAATGCATTGTTTAACATCCAACTCCATATATATTTTTCTCTGAGAAACTGCATAAAAAGGTGTTCTGCTGTTCACTGAGCTGCTATTTGATATTCAATTTAGTGCTCAAATTGCACTGACCAAGGAATGAATGCAGTTGAATGGCAACCTGTCAAACTGCACTGAAATGGAAATAAAAAGTAGGGGGGAACACCATAGTTACCAAAGAAAGAAAGAGAGAAGTGGAGCCAGAGCACTGAAAAAAAAAAAACACTTAAATACATGAAGAATTTGAGGAGTTGAGCACACAGTGTCCACATTCACACCCAAATCCCTGCAGCAAGTTAGATTGCTGTTTTCCACAAATTTATGGTCTGGCCCTTATAAAGATATTTGCTTGTATGGCATTTAGGGAAGACAGCCCAGCAATCAGTAATGATTGACAATTCAATCACGTATAAAATACACAACAGAAACCACATGCTGCTGCACATCTTGTACATCTAACAATTTTCTAAATACATGATAACAATAATCAGTCCCCCTTCTTCCCCTTGTTCCCCACTAGTACTTGTAGCTGTTTTATTACAGAGTAGAGTGGGATGCTGTGGCCCAGTGTGATTGCACCCTACATGACTACCTCACATAACTTTCATCTGTCCGTGACTTCACAGACAGTTCCAAATTTTTCCTTATATGGTTGGCCTATTTGGATTCCTGATAATGCTGATGGTTTCATGAGAGATGACTGAGGATTGCACTTACACAGTAATGCTATTCTTAGGAGTTTCCAAAATCGCATCTTTAAAAAACGCATACTAATAAAAAACCTGCTTTTTACCATGTTTCTAAGTATACATGAACAATGTTTAAAATCTGTCCCTGATTTTGGGCATTCATCCAGCATCACTATTTGATGATACTGTTGGCTTTCAGGTTAAGAAGGCTGTGAGTTATGGATTCAACATACCAAAAAGAGATATGTGCATGCAGGCATAGCACAAGATGATTGCGTGCATGCCACGCACATAGCTTACATTCTTCCGTCTCAATAATGTGGAAGAGTACCTTAGGTACATATTTGTAGATCACAACATCAAAGTGTACATCTCTGTTAAAAACTTTCTGTGAAATGAATGTGAAACAGACCATTTTATTGTAGAACAGTATAATTTTTATTTACTATTTTTATTTTTGTTTCAGTCTGATGACCGATGAAATCCACTGAGCCATGAAGAGCCCATTTTCAGTGGAGGACCAGAGAGAAAAGCTCCAAAAAATGAAGAAGAATTTGATACAAAACTTAACATCTTGCAAGATAAACATCATTATCGAGAAATATACAGTATGTTACATATAAAATAGAGTAACTGAACATAGTAAATTAGGTATACAATGAACAATGAAAAATAAGTATACAATTGCTTGAAAAGTAGTACATCTATAAAAGGAACAGGTCATCCCATAGTATGGGAAAGATTATCCCATGTGCAGTTAGAGAATTGTCAAGGGGAGTCAGGTGGAAGCAATTAGTAATGGGATATAGGTGTTGTATACAATGGAAAAGGAAAACGAGAGAGGGTTAGAGGGGAGGTTAAGTTGGAACGTGACATGGGCATTCCCATTTGGAAGACAGATGAGATTTGAAATTGTTATGGTTAGATAGACTGCATAGAAGTGAGGGGAGAGAGTTCCACTGTTTAGCTATAGAGCAGGATAGTAATAGTTTGTCAGGAGGATGTGAAGGTTTGTAGACTTGTAGGAGATTTTGGGTTTTGGATCTGAGTGAACAGTTAGGTATGTAGAGGTTTAAGGATGTAGTGAGAGAGGGGCAGTTTGCAGGTTTGAAGATGAGCTTGTGGCAGTGGTAAGTTGGAGATATCTTAGGTAGTTGGGAAGTTCAAGTCATTGGAGGGTGTGGAGGGAGTGACAGTGGTGGGATGGGTATTTTTGAATTGGTTGCGAATTTGCAGATTTTGTGGTAACAGGATTCAAGTTTGGATTGTAGGCCGAACTGGAAATTGGTGAGGAGGGGAGCGCAATACATAACTGAGGGGAGAAGGAAGGAGGATGCAAGAGTTTGTCTGGTGGAGGGGCTGAGGAAGTGGTTGTGTCTGCAGAGGAGACCAATTTTATGATGGGTTTTATTGATTGAGGAATGAATGTGGGTGTCAAATGTTAGGTCTTCATCAATAATGATGATGCCTAATAGCTTGGTATTGGGAACAATTTCATGGGGGTGTTATTCTGGTTAAGTATTGAGAATGAGTTCTTGTTGATATTGGATTTTCTGGAAAGAGTAAAAATCATTAGTTTAGTTTTATTTGTGTTTAAGGCCAGATGATTGGATTGCATCCAGATTTCTGTTTTGGGGAAGGCTAATTGGGTTTTTAATAGGAGTTCGGAGGGAGAGTAGGCTGAGCAGATGATAATAGATGCATACTGGATGAGTGAGGATTCTGGTATGGAGTGGTGGAAGTTGTTGATAAATATATTGATGAGTAGAGGACCAAGAACGGAACCTTGGGGTATGCCGATGGGTATAGGTAGGAAGGGAGAGGCTGATGTTTTCCATTGGACAGCTTGTTGGTGGTTGGACAGGTAGCTGGAAAACCAGGCTATGGTGGTAGGAGACAGATGTAGAGCGGAGAGTCGGGATAAGAGTAAGGTGTGGGAGATGGTATCAAACACCATTGAGAGATCTATTAACAGTGTAAATATGAATTTCCCAGAGTTGTGTGCTAGATTAATGGTTTCAAGAAAGGAAAGGAGGGCAGTCATTGTACTATGGCCAGGGTGGAAGCCACGTGGAGTAGGGGAGAGGAGATTGTTTTGGGTTAGGTATGGCATGAGTTGGGCATGGATAGTGTTTTCTAGTATCTTGGAAATAGGAGAAAGTATAGCAATAGGTCTGAAATCGGCGGTGTCTGTGTTGTTACCTCCTTTGTGGAGTAGGATGATGTAAGCATGGTGCCAGATAGATGGGACGTAGAATTCTTGTATGGATCTTTTTATAAGAATAGAGATGGGGTAGGCTATGCTGTCTGCAGATAGTTTGAGGAAGGTTGCAGGTAGATTGTCAGGTGCGTTGTGACAGGGTTTGATCTAGAGGAGAAGTCTTTTTATAGTATGTGTGGGGATGGGCTTTAGGCTGAAGGGAGAGGCAGGAGTTAAGTGATCGGGGTGATGGGGGGCAAGAGGGGGTGTAGTGAAGGGCGGGTGAGGGAAAGAGGTTGATAGCTTTGCAATACAATTCATGAAGAATGAGTTGAATTGGGTGGCTGTTTCAAGGTCGGTAAGGTTGGGATTTTGACAAGGGTTTCTTTATTACCAGGGTGGAGCATGGAAGAGATGGAGTCCCAGAATTTTTTAGGACTGGATGTGTGCATTGATTGGAGCTTGCAGTAGTAGGCTTTGCGGTCTTTTGTTATTAGTTATTTTGTGGAGTTCCAGAGTTGCTTAAATTCTAGGAGGGAGTTAGTGGATTTGTATTTCTGATATTGCTTCCATTTTTTGTCTCTTTGGTGCATAGTAAGTTTAGTTTCTTTTGATAGCCAGGAGCAGGGATTGGTTTTGATGCATTTGGTTCTAAGGGGGGCTTGCTGGTTTAGTAGGTTTAGGAATGACTGGCTGAAATATGATACAGCACTGTCTAGTGGAAGGATTTTTAGAGGGGTCCAGTCAGTGTGCTTTAGGCATTCTGAGAAATTTAGAGGGTTGAAAAAGGAGAGGTTGCGGGTTTGAATGTAGTGATGCTGTTTTTGTAGAGGAGAGGGGAGTCGGTTGGCAAAAGCTGGTAGGTGGTCACTGAGAGGGTCAGGTAGTATTCCAGCATTGGAGATGAGGTTGGGATGAGATGTTAGGATCTAGTCAATGATGGTACCAGAGTACCATCTTTATTTGGTCTGGTTGGAGAATTTATGAGTTATGACTCCAAGAAGAGCTAAACTCAGACATAAAACTACTGTTCAATCTCAGCCTTACTACAGGATATGTACCCAAAGAGTGGCGTACAGGAACAGTGGTCCCTCTCCACAAAGGTGGTGACTCAACGGTTCCTGGAAACTATCGCCCCATAAACCTGACTAGCTTGGTCTGCAAAGCTATGGAAAGGATCATCATGGACCTCATAAATAAAGATATTGGGGACCTACAGACACTGGATCCTACCCAGTTCAGCTTTGTTAAGGGCAGATTCTGCCTCTTAAACCTGGTCGATTTCTTTTAAACAGTCACCAAGGCCATTGACGAAGGGAAGGTGGTCCACACAGCCTACCTGGACCTCGCAAAAGCCTTCGATACAATACCCCACTCGGGCATTATAGATAAGCTCACCAGCTTAAATATAAACCCCTATGTCACTAGATGGGCTGCAAACTGGCTCAAGGACAGAACCCACATGGTTAGAATTGCTGGAGCCATGTCAGACTCCAAACCAGTTACAAGTGGCATCCCACAAGGCTCAGTCCTGGGACCTCTCTTGTTCGGTATATATTTTTCGGAGGTACAGGCCAACACGGAAGGACTGTGGCTGACCAAGTTCGCAGATGACTTCAAACTGGGTACCATAATCGACTCTCCAGCTGACACAAGCATCCTCCAAAAGGGCCTCATAGAAACAGACAACTGGTGCCAGAGCCATGGCCTCAAGCTAAATGCCAAAAAGTGTATAGTCATCCCCTTTGGCAAAAACAAAATGCTCTCAAATTACCACATAGGTGGTAATCCATTAAGTACAGAAGAAGTAATTAGGGACCTGGGGACCCAAGTTGATAGCAATCTCTCATTTAACAACCACGTGGCCAAAGTGGTTAGAAAAACATTTTATATAGCCCACCTAATCATGAAAGGATTCACATCTAGATCAGGGGAGGTCATCGTGCCTCTTTACTCATCCCTCATCAGGCCCATAATTGAGTACAATGCCCCTTTTGGGATGTACCTTACCAGACACCGGCAGCAACTGGAAAGACCACAAAAGTACCTCACCAAGAGGATCAAAGTGCTCAAACAGATGCCGTATGCTGCCCGGTTAAAGAAACTCCAGCTCTACTCAGTGGCATACTGCCTGCTCAGAGGTGATCTGTGCCTGATGTATAAAGCCATGTCCAACCCGGAATTAATGGACATGCTGCACCTCAGAAAATCCAAATCCCATCGAGCTACGCGCTCGAGAGACTTGAACCTCAGCACTGAAATAAATAGGACATGCTAGAGGGACAGATTCATAACCCAGAGGCTCCCTTCACTCTGGAATAAAATCCCAGTCCAGGTTAGGCAGTGTCCCTCATTGACTCTCTTCAAGAGGAATCTTGATGAGTGGATGGGAGATCGTAGGTTTACCCCGGGTATCACTTCTGTGTCACTGCTAGACAGAGGCACAGTATACTAACCTCGAAAAAGGGCATAGCAAAATTAATTTAAAATGGGTGGCGAAAGCCAAACACACTCTGGCTAGGCTTATAAATGGCCTAGGGCAGATAGCCTAGTATCAACCTATGAACCTATGAACCTATGAACCTATGAGAAATTGTACAGATTGATTGTGTGGGAAGGGGCTTCAGAGTTAATCAAGGCCCATGTTCATATCCACAAGGATATAGGTTTCATTTTTGATGGTGGAGAAAAACCAGGAGAAGATGTCTTCAAGTGTTCTGATGTTTTCACCTGCAGGAATATAGAGGGCTCCAGTGCATATGGACTTGTGGTAGTTCATTTTTAATAGACCAATTGTATTTTCAGCATTTAGCAAAGTTTGGGATGTGGTTAGTGTAAGGAGTTAAGGTATGAGAGGAGAGATAGATAATAGCTACTCCATCTCCTTTTTTGTGAGTTCTGTCATTGCGAATGATTTGGTAACCTGGTGGGAGAATTTTTTTATTTTTTGTAAAAGATTTAAGCAAGGTGAAATGGCAGTTATGTCAGGGTGGTTATGGGAAAGCCAGGCATAGAGGTTAGGAATTTTGTTTCTGAGGCTTTGGGAATTAAATGTAGTGAGGTGAATGGACTTAGGTGCTTGGGGTTGAGTGGTCTGGTTGGTAAGTTGAGTGCTGGAGTTGGGTCTGGAGTTAGGGTGAATGTCGCCGGAGAGTGAGAGAGAGATATGGTGGAGGAGTTGTATGAGGTAGCGTAGTGAGGACAAAGAGTTAGGGTTACATGAGAAAAATGATTTTTTTTGGTATGAAGTTTAAGAGTTGAGTACAGAGAGGGTGGGGTAGGGAGTAGTTTGGGTTTGAATAGATAGATTGAGTTAGAAGAGAAGAGTTCATGAGAAATGAATGTGTAGGCTGGAGTGGAAGTTTGGTGGTATGAGGTAGTGGAATGTGAATGAGAAATAAGGTGTGGGTTAGAGAGATGTGTAAGATAGGTAAGACAGATGAGAGAGATTAGTAGGGCTGATGGGATTATATGAAGTGATGAGACAGAGGTCACAGTTGTGGAGTAGATGGAGTATTTCTAAGGTTGGAAGTGGGTGTGGTGAGATGTGGATTACTGTTGATTGGAAGGGGTGGAGGATGGGAGGGGACTGAGGATCAAATAAATGTGCAGATAGTGGGAGCAAGTGGGAAATGGGAGCAGGGTAGGGGAGTAGAGTGATCCCGAAGAGCAAACAGATTGGGTTGAAACCCCAGCAAGGTGAGCAAGAGACTATCAGTGAGTATCTTGTAAAACAAACTTAGGGCAGCAGTTGTAAAGGTTGTAAAAAGAGGGAATTTCTATTGGCAGGTAAATATATTCTGAAGTGAGTGCAAGTCTGTGAGCAGCTAAGTAATTTAAGATGACTGCTCAAAGGCTCTAACTACTGACAGTAAGTGTGGGGAGAGACTTAATCGATTTTCAGTCGCACAGAGGTTGAGGGGAAGAAGGGGTTGGTTGTAAGTAAGGAGGGGGGTCTTTAGTCTCTTTGCTGCCACCTAAGACATGTTTTTAAGGCTCAGAGTAAATAAGGTCTTTGTAATGACGAAAGGTTGTCAAGTGTGATTACTTCAGGCTTGCCCTGTATAATTAGCATTATATACATGAAGTGCTATATTTGAGTCCTACACTGTCTGACAATGTGTGCTCATCTGCTTATTCTTTAATAGTATAAGGGAATTTATCATAGCCTTCTGTCCTTGAGGCCTGTATTCAAATACTGGCAACTGCAGTTAGTGGCTTGATGGGGTAGTGTGGATTAATGGTTGACATTCCTCTTCAGGGTGGGTGATATGGTTATTGTAAGAATTAAACCTATTCTTTGGTAAGTGGCTGTGCTTTGCCACTGAACACATTGGGAAACTGCACTTCTGCAACACTTAGTGTATCTGCTTAGAAAATCTCACATGTTTTGCAAAATAGCTACTAATTAAATAAATAAGGAAATAGTTTTTTTGTATCTAGGACAATCAAGTTGGTCAGTATTTTTATAGGTTCAGCCTACAACATTAAGCCAAATGATGGTAGTTCAGCTGAATTAATTATTGTGGCTTTTATTCCAAAGAGCATTTCTGCTAAGAAGACTAAAATGTTAAGTATAGGAATTGAGCAGAGAAAAATATTGGTTACTGTAGAAAGTAGGTTTAGCTTAAATTAACCACCCTTCTGTCAACTAGTGTAAAATGGTTGTCATAATTTTCAGAATACTGTATTTGGAGGAAGTTTTTCAATCTGTTAATAATGTTGCCAACACTGAGGCTAAAGATATATTTATTTATTTTAAAGGGAAAGTCTGACTGAGCAGTGCCCTTTTTAGTGGAAGCCCGTAAAGAAAAGTTCCATTATGCAGACATCATGGGCATCCTTTGCATTGCTTTATTATTTACTGCCATCTTCATTCACGAGAAACAGTTGCATTATTTAGACATCTTTGATGTTAGTTACATCATCTACAAACAGTTTTGATTAAAAAAAAGCAGTCGCATGGTTTGTATATGAATTTTTTTAAGATAAAGAGTTAGAGCAGCCCAAAGTAATGAAGGAGGGGAGGAAGCATAAGAAAGATAAAGGAGATGGGATGACTGAGGAGGGTATAGCTGTGATAATAGTACATTAAGTGTTGTGCAGCAAACACTTACAGCACAAATTCATATAGCTATATTAGTACCACTTTAACCAGAGATGGTACAGGTGCAGAGCTATTTTTCTGTCAGGTTTTGCTTCAGCTGGTATTTAGTCTTTCAGGTCGCAGACTGTTGTGGGCTGGTATTCCAGCTATTAGCAATGCTGTGTGAATACAGGAAGTCTCCTGCATTGTTGTTAAGTTAATTATAGAGAGTAATGATTTGTCAGTGGAGACTAGAGTAGAGGTCTCTTAATAGTGTAAGGTTGAATGATCAAGTAAAGAGATGTGAATTTTTCAGGCCTGTGCAGTAGTTTGAAGGTTGTAATTAAATGTGAGTACAGCAGATAATTGTTTTGTTTGCGCATATTTAGTTGTTTTATAGAGAGGCAATGATATGATCTATTTTGCTGGTTGGTTGCAAATTTGGACACTTTATTGTAATATTGTTCTAGTTTGGCTTAGAGAGAGTAGTTGAGATTGGATAGGAGTGATATATAATGGAGTGGATGGTAGAAAAGAAGTGACTATGTTTTGCCTTGCAGAGTCAGTGATGTAGTATTTTATTCAATAGAGGGAGCCTAGCTTTTGGTGCATCTTATTTATGGCTTGCTGGAGGTGGAGATCAAATTTCAGATGGTTGTCTATAATCACACCTAGTGCTTTGCTCTAGTATGCCAGTTCTATATTGGTTTTGTTGACAGTATATTGAAGGTAGTTTTTTGGGAGGAAACATAGTTGAAGGTGAACAGTAGTAGTTTAGTTATTTTTGTATTTAGGAGGAAATGAGAGTTGTCAAACTAAGCTTCTTTGGAGGAGAAGGATTTATAAGTGAGTGTTTGGAGGACAGGCAGTGTCCCAGCAGCATATATTAGAGTGCAGTCATTGGCAAGTTGTATTATGGTGGCTTCTTTCGCTGCTGTGTTTTGGTTATTGATAAATAAATTAAACAGTAGTGATCATAGGATGGAGCCTTGTGGTACTCTAATGGACTCTAATGGATGTAGAAAGGAAAGAGGAGAAATCATCTTGTCATTTCACTGCTTGTAATCTATTAGTGAAGTAACTGAAAAACAGTTACGTGAGGAGGGTGATAACCCATAGAAGAGAGATTAGTTAGGAGACTTTAATGATTGACTGTATCAAATGCCTTGGATAAATACATAAATACAGCTGAGGTTAGAAGACCTGAATTTATACTGTGATTTATTATATCTGTGAACCCTTAGATTCTATTGTGATTAATCATATCTGTGAATCTTAGAAGGGTAGTTGTTATACTGTAATAGTCTGAAACCATGCTGTGAGGGATTGCGGAGGTTATGAAAAGTAATATATGTAGTAATTTGAATGTGAATACATCTTTTCCAAGATTTTAAGTAAAGGTCAGAGAATGGTGATTGGTCATTAGTTTGTGACCTTGGTTAGTATGTAGGATTTTTTTCCATAAAGTGAGGACATATTTTTGGGATAGATTGAGTACATGCAAGGCTATATGCAGAAAGTTTGAGGTATTCAGATAGAATTTGGTCAGGGGCAGTGGTTGTTGTCTTAAGGTTGCATAGGTATTTTTTTAACTGTAGATTTTGTCACTGGAGTGAGTGTGAAGGTCTGTTATGGCTTTAATAATTGGAGTGAGGTAAATGGACTTGTAGTAATTGTGCTTTGTAGGAGCGAGGTTATTGCATTTATGAAATGTAAGTTAAACTGTGAAGCAATGATTTAGAAGTTATTGGTTGGGAACGGGTAGGTTGGATTGATTTTCCAAGATTGGGCAATGTATTTTTGATTTCCAGATGTTTTCAGGGTTGTTAGATGATGAATTTTGGATGTTGCTAAAATAAGGTTTTTGCCCTGTTTTATGCATTGCTTGCTATGGTTCTTTAATTGCTTATATTGTTGCAGGAATGTTTGACACTTGGTTTTTAACCATGACTTCCAGGCTTCATCTCTAAGTTGCAAGAGTTGCTTTGTTTTTTTTTTTTTTTGTCTAAACAAGGAGCTGGCTTGTTTTTAACTCTTTTGGTTATTAGTGGCGCTTGCTCAGCTAGGATATTTAAAAATATTGCATTAAATGTGTCTGCTGATTCATCAAGTGAACCTACTGGCTGATGAATTTATCTCTAACTTTGCACATCACTTTCCCCTGTCTGTCCCTCAAGATATACCTGAAACTGACTTGCCTCCAGCTATCACAAGACCAAGACCTAAAAGCTCTATCAGTAGCTAAAATACTGTATCGAGTCTTGACAATATCCCTAAACGAATCTTAAATAGCATAAAGCACTATTTATCCACCACTCTAACAATACTTGTCAACCTTGGCTTCCATACAAATTTTGTACTAAGTGATTGGAGAACAGCTACAGTCATTCCCCTGCATAAGAGAGGACCTTCCTCAAATCCAGTCAATTACAGAACCATCAGTCTGACCAGCCTCATTTGCAAAACCATGGAAAGACTTACCATAGAACTAATATATAAGAATATCAAGAACTCTCAAACACTGGACCTGTCTCAATTTGGGTTTGTCAAGGGCAGGTCATACTTAATCAACTTGGTGGACTTTTTTGAAAAGGTCATCATAGCAATTGATAAAATTGTACACACCACGTACCTTGACCTGGCCAAAGTTTTTGACACAATCCTCCTCTTAGGCATAGTGGAAAAGTTAAACTGGGAATAAACTCATGTGTCACACACTGGATTGCAATCTGGCTCACAGACAGAATGCAAGAAATCAAAACAGAGAAAGTTACTTACATAAAGCCACCAGTGGAGTTCTCCATGGTTCTGTTCTTGGACTACTCCTATTTGGCTTTACCTTCTCTGAAGAAAAAACAATATTAAAGGGCTCTAGCTGACTACATTTATAAATGACTGCAAGCTATATGCAATCATTGAGTCCCCAAATGACTTAGCAATTTTGCAGGAAGGTTTGTCCCAAATAAATAATGTGTGCCAAAGATCTACCTTGAGGAACTACCACATTGACAAGACAGGCCTAAGAGTTGACCAAGATGGTTAGGATTTGGGAACTTATGTGGACAGTGACCCAAGTTTCAACCAACATGTAGTAAGGCTGAGATTGAACAGTAGTTTTATGTCTGAGTTTAGCTCTTCTTGGAGTCATAACTCATAAATTCTCCAACCAGACCAAATAAAGATGGTACTCTGGTACCATCATTGACTAGATCCTAACATCTCATCCCAACCTCATCTCCAATGCTGGAATACTACCTGACCCTCTCAGTGACCACCTACCAGCTTTTGCCAACCGACTCCCCTCTCCTCTACAAAAACAGCATCACTAAATTCAAACCCGCAACCTCTCCTTTTTCAACCCTCTAAATTTCTCAGAATGCCTAAAGCACACTGACTGGACCCCTCTAAAAATCCTTCCACTAGACAGTGCTGTCCATTGTTGAAAGTCCTTCTATATTGCACATCTTATAAACAAAGGGATTGTGTCTAGATCTATGGATGACATTGTCCTGCTTTACTCAGCCAACATTAGGATAATCATTGAGCATAATGTCTCCTTTGGCAGGTATCTGTCCAGACATATGAAACAAGTGGAATACCCGCAGAGATATTAAATGGATACATGGACCAACTCAAAGTTCTGTCACTATACTTAGTATCACAGACTGCTAAGTGGTAACCTCATCCAATACTGATGGATTTACTGCAAATCAGTAAGTCAAATGGCATCAGAAATACTCAGTTTAGGGATCTAACCCTCTTCTGCAACATGGACAGAACTGTTTGGAGGGAAAGGTATATCTCCTAGAGGATACCGCTGGTCTGAAACAGACTCCCCATCCACGTAAAACTAAGCTCATCTCTGTCCATATTCAAGTACAACTTAAATCTATGGATAGGAAACAGAAAATTTACCAAAGGACTTCCCCCTGTACTTCTTTAAATGAATATTAGCAGCTCCTAAATATTTTATCCCCTGCATGGGTCCCCTCATATTATCTATGGTATGAGCCCACTTGTTTTCACTAGGGGTAATATAATTGTCAAACATGGGATGGGTAAAGCCAATTGAACATCAAAAGGGATAGGTTAATTTGAGCACCAAAAGTGAAATTGGCGAGGATTAAAATGGCCACAGGAACACATAGCCTAGTACTTTCCTATGAGCCAATGAAAAAAATGCCTGAGGTTTACTTAAAAATCATCATTCAATCTGATGACAAAGTAAAAGAGAGTAACACAAGAGTTAATAAAAGACAGTTCAGTGCAGCAAATCAAATAACAAAACAGTTTTTTAGAAGTAATGCCAAGAAGTATAAAAATGTTCTTTAATTATGCCAAGAGTAGTAGAATAGTTGGTGGTGCCCCATGTCAACTTGAATATAAGGGTAAAACAGTTGCTAAAGTATCTGAGACAGTATCTACTTTTTCAGAAACACTTTTGGTGTTGCATGCCTTGGGATTGCTAAAGACATGGTGAAATTAGTACACAATCAAATAATGCAGCTTTGTCAGATGAGATCCCTGGATTTTTATGAAAAAAATAGGAACCACTTTGCCTCAGGTTTTAACTGGATCTGTATTAGAAGATTGAATGTTTAGGTGATTGAACGCCTAAACATTGATCTGATAATATCGAACCACACAATGAGGAATGTCCCAGGGAAACACGTCCCTCGGCCACAACACAAAAAACATTACTTTGCATCTAAATTAAGTGGGGGGCTTCACCGCCCACACCGCCCGATGTGGGGGGGGCTGTGCCCCCCCCCTAACTAAATATATCAACTCTAAGATCGCTCAACAGTAGGGAAATAGAAAATCTGGCGAATGGCCAAGGGAAATCTTTCCCTGCGTGAAATTGGCTGTTCGCCGTTTTCTGCTTTCGATATTAGTAGATCGATGTTTAGGTGTTCGATCACATAAACATTCCATCTTCTAATATAGACCCCTTTAACTATATCATTCAAAAATATTCTCCAAAGAATACATGTAACTGATATATAGAAGTTAGCTTTTGTAAATCCAGTTGCTATAGGTCAGTAAATCTTATTAATATAGTAAGTAGATGATCTGAAACGATCACTTTGGGATTACTGCTACCTAGCTTTTATGAAAATACTGATTTAAATCAACATGAATTATTCACAGACAGATATAGTTTTATTAATTTACCTCAATACTGTTGTTGTTGTCTTTCGGCTTTTCCTGGTTAGGGGTCACCACAGCGGAACTCTGGTCCGCTAATGATTGGCAGTAGATTTTCACGAACACCGAGGTGCCAGCTCGACATTCAACCTTTAACGAAGGCATGCCCATTTACACATGTCTTTTGAATGCCCACCCAACCATGGGGAGGACATGCAGACTCCACACAGAAGGCACTCCCCGCACTCCAGCAGAGAATCGAACAGGAGAACCTCTTGCTGTGAGGTAACAACGCTGCACCACACCTCAATATTATTCTAGCATTATTAGCATCAATGACTTTGAACTCCCTGTAAATTCTGTCTCATCAGCTCTGGCAAAGACTTTTGACAGTATTCCACACATACATTAGAGTTCTTGTAAATCAGGTGTGATAAAGTAACATCAATCAATCCATATACTAGTTAAGTAAATTAAGTTTTTCATTGAGGATATGTAATAGTTTCTCTGCTCCTAGGGGAAAAAAACTTTGTGGTGTATCATAGATGTCACCACTAGGCCCTAATCTATTTAACTTACTCATGTTATTCATGGCAGTATCAAGAGTAACAATCTGTAGAAGGTTTTCTGAGGATATTGAGTGGAACTTCCAGTGCTAAACATTTGTAACCATAATAGATTACACTCATAGATGGATAATTGGCTTTTTTGGGTGTTTTGAAACAAATTGGAATAAATAAACCACAAAGGCAAGGATAATTTCTAAACTTTATGCCAGCGCTTTCATTCACTTTTCATACATCAACTTCTTCAGACACATTTCAAAGCCAAAATGCATAAGTTAAATACTTTTAGTGAGTTATAACATCATAAATGTAATTGAAGTCTTAAAGTCATACATAGTCTCAGACAGGCTAAAAGGCAAATAATTGTGCGTAATACATATTACACATTAGATGCTATGTAAGAACATGTTAAAGATATATAAAATATAATAAAAATCAATGATCTGAAACTTAAATCTCTTGAGAGGTGATGAACCTTTCATTTTTGTATTTTTAGAGTTAGATTATTGATTTTTATTATTTTTTATTTTTTATATATCTTTTTATATATATTTAATATGTTCTTACACAGCATCTAATGTGTGATATGTATTACACACAATTATTTGCCTTTTAGCCTGTCTGAGACTATGTATGACTTTAAGACTTCAATAACTTTTATGATGTCATAGTTCACTAAAAGTATTTAACTTGTGCATTTTGGCTTTGAAATGTGTCTGTTCATGTATGAGAACTGAATGAAAGCGCTGGCATAAAGTTTGAAATTACCCTTGCCTTTGTGTTTTTTTATCAGTTTGTCAGCATTTTGCTTAACTTGGAATAAAAAGAAAACTGATGCCTTCATATAGGTTACACAGCAAAATTATTTCAAATCACTATAATGACATGAAAACAAAAGTGTCCAGGAAACAGTTCCTTAGAGTCCATGCCCAAAACATCATTGGTCTGTTGTATTCCAATTTAGTTCATCTAATTATAGAACATATGCCCTTCTTTTGCATGGATTCATGACATTCTATACAAAATTATGAAAGGATTCAGTGTGCACTTTTATAAAGATGCTTGCTACAGTAAAACAGTAGATATACTCTAAGAGATTGGAGTCATTGAACTAAAAACTTGATTAAGAAAGTAATAATGCTTCCTAGATTGAACAGTATTGAGGAATTAATGGATTGCCTAGGGGTGCTATCTAGCTTGATGCTACAGGCAGAGGTCATTATTACACATCAGTAATGACCTATCAATTTAACTGTTTCATATATGTTTTTTATTAGTATATGCATTTTAATTATGATGTAAAATAGTTATTTTGCCTAATTTTTTCAAAGTTGATCTTGCAAATGTAATTGTTGTAGGAAGGGTTTTGCAGTCAGAATAAAATTTACATAAGTATTTAATGAAGACACACACACACACACACACACACACACACACACACACACACACACACACACACACACACACACACACACACACATGGGCACAGAAGCAGACTCAACTGTTTCTAGCAATTGCAACCATTTTCTTTACTGAATATATGTTAGATGTCTCATTGTGATCAAATTACTGAAAACAATTCATGTAGTACAAAACATTGCAATCCCTCCCATGTCTCGCAACTGCCCCTGATTTAGCCTTTTATTTTTGATCTGTCCTTTGAAAACATTTGATTTTTTATAAATCACTTAGGATTGCAATCATTCGAGAAAGCCAGACATTATAGTTTCATACTTTCTCTTGCTTTATTTCCTTTTTAACTGAATTAGGGTTACATATAAAACTGCCCCTGAGTTTTGGTCTTTTTGACTCATTACTGTTGGCTTTGTATAGAATTTTTGAGCAAAGAAGTTGAAATGTACGTACGCTCTCGATGTCTCTCATTCTGTCTCTCTGTCTCTCTGTCTCTCTCTCTCTCTCTCTCACACACACACACACACACACACACACACACACACACACACACACACATAATTTATATTACTTTTCTTTATTTTTTCACCTCATTAAACATGGCTTTTTAAAGAATTGTTTGGAGGAATAACATATAAATTGACTTTATTTCCAAAATGTTTTTCTCATAATGTTTACTCTTTTGCAGATTGTACCCCTTCTGGGCTATAAATAAAGGCAGAATCTGTAGTCTTATTTTAGTTTTTGGCCATTAGATTAGTCAGCTGTTTTCTGGGCATTTCACAATAAATATAAGCATATATATATATATATATAATATAAATATAAGCAAATGTAAGCACGTCTAAGACAAACTCAGTAACTATCTGAAGAACATATTCTGTGTGTTTTCCACATCAGTTTTTGTTTTACTTTTTTGCCCAACAAAACAGTAAACCACAATGCATGATATCACACAGGTACAAAAATATACTTAAATATATCATAGTCAAAGGAAGTAGATGCTACTTTTTTTATAATGAAGCTACAACTGTTAATTATGTACACTCCAAAATAAACAAGATGCACACAAACAAAAATAAGTAGAAAAGAGGTCTTATAATCTCACAATAAAACTCATATATATTCTCTCTACCATAGGTAGTTCACTTGAGTTATTAAACTAAAAAGAAAGATAAAAGATAAAAGGGTAGGACCACTTATATTTGATAAGATAATATGAATTTGCTGGGAGGTTAAGTTCCATGTTAGAGTTCAAGCAATGTATAGAAACAGACCACTAATCATTAATTGATGACCAAACCTATGCATTGGCCAAATGCTTATGTCTCTTCATACTTCATTAGAGATACTACAGAATCTCTGTCCTCTTTGAACTACCCATTGTTTAAGTTTCTCTACTGAGAAATGGGTAGTTTTTCCATTTGGAAATTAGGAGCACTCTCACTACCACTGACATTTATAATATTCATTTCCTGTTTATGGAAGTGACAGCTTGGAACATGGGATAACAAGCCCTAAAATATCACAAAGCCATCATACCACTGCTTCTGACAGAGACAAGATTCTGAGACAATTCCACACTTTGTGAAGTATACTGGGCCAGGGTAATCCACACCCTGGACATAAATAATTTCTGATACGTATATATATGTTCAGTATTTTTAAAGCGGCAAACATCATGTAATAAATTCACCATCTTTTCATATATGAAAGGGATATCTCGCTGGTACCTCTGCCAACAGTGAGTTGATATTTACATTAGTATGCTGAATTCCTAAAGACAAGAGTGTGGTGGATTTAACAGGGGAGAGAGGCACTTGATAAAAAGTAGAAGATCAAATAGCATTACCTTCCCTTGCCTGAAGAGATGTCTTTCCTATGTTGGTTTGCAAGGATTAAGGGTTAGCAGACACACAATCCACAAAGGAAGATCTATTAATCATATTGTGCAGTTGTAGAAACCTCCAAAAAATAAATTGCAGAAGGACTGACTGGGAGTATAAGCCTATTCACTGCTGTGGCCTTATTTATGGACTCAGGTACCATTATCCTATTAAACACAGCTGTCTCTTCCCTGGCCACTCTCAAACCTACCACATTATAGAGGTCAATGGGGAAGTCTTCTGGTCTCCTGTCATCTGCGCAAAGGCTTCTATCACATCTCCAACTTCCACTTTATTGTTTTTCTTCTCTAAATCATCCAGCCCTAAATTTGGGCCCTTAAATCCACTAAGATTCCTGCCTTGACTTTCCTTTTTGTCATACAATCAGCAAAGAATATCCTGAAAAAAAGAGAGAAAACTTCCCTTATTTCCTCAGTTCTATAACTCCTATTGTGCTCTCCATACATATTTCTCAAGATCCAATCTCTTCTCCAAGTAACCTTCAACCTCTTTCTTTCTCTCTCTCTTTTTTTCTGTTATGCCTGCTCACTATCGTGGCCCATCTGACAAATCTCCCATTCATTCCCTGTAATACTTTGGGTACAAAAGCTGATTATCCATTTGTTCTCCCATTACATTAGAAGTAAGATTAAATCAATTCAAAAAGGAGAGTAGTATTGCTGGAACTGAATTCATCCTCAAGCGTTGGCGAATACCTTTAATTGGTAGATCCTACTGTTGCAAAACCTCACCAAGATGATACTAAAATAAGATGATTGATGTGACATCTGGACAGAGGAAGGAGGACAAGGAGATCTCATGGTGGAATGAGGAAGTATAGGGGAGTATACAGAGGAAGAGGTTGGTGAAGAAAAAGTGGGGTTGTCAGAGATATGAAGAAAGTAGACAGGAGTGCAAGGAGATGAGGGCTGTGGTGAAGAGAGAGGTGTAAAAGGCTAAGGATAAGGTGTATGTTGAGTTTTATGAAAGGCTGGACACTATGGAGGGAGAAAAGGACTGGTACCAATTGCCTAGGCAGGAGGACCAAGCTGGGGAAGATGTGCAGCTGGTTAGGGTGATAAAGGATAATGAGAGAAACATACTCACACGTGAGGAGAGCATATTGAGCAGATGGAAAGAGTACTTTGAGAAGCTGATGAATGAAAAGAATGAGAGAGAGAGAAGGTTGTATTATTTGGGGATAGTGAATGAGGAAGTGCAACAGATTAGCAAGGAGGAAGTAAGGACAGCCATGAAGAGGATGAAAAATAGAAAGGCTGCTGGTCCAGATGATATAACTGTTAAGCTTGGAGGTTTTTAGGAGAGATGGCAGTGGGTTTTTTAAACAGATTGTTTAATGGAATTTTGGAAAGTGAAAGGATGCCTAAGGAGTGGAGAAGAGGTGTATTGATACTGATATTTAAGAATAAGGGTGATATGCAGAGCTGTAGTTACTACAGAGAGTTAAAATTGATCAGCCACAGCATGAAGTTATGGGACAGAGTACTGGAAGCTAGGTTAAGAAGGAAAGTGATGATTAGTGAGCATCAGTATGGTTTCATGCCAGGAAAGGGCACTACAGATGTGATGTTTGCTCTGAGAGTGTTGATGGAGTATAGAGAAGGTCAGAAGGATTTGCATTGTGTCTTTGTGGACTTAGAGAAAGCATATGACAGGGTGCCTAGATAGCAGTTATTGAATTGTATGAGGAAGTTGGAGTGGCAGAAAAGTATGTAAGAGTGGTACAGGATATGTATGAGGGCAGTGTGACACTGGTGAGGTCAGCAGTAGGAGTGACAGATGCGTTCAAGGTGGAGGTGGGACTACATTAAGCATCAGCTCTGAGCCCTTTCTTATTTGCAATGGTTATGGACAGTTGACAGATGAGATCAGACGGGAGTCCCTGTGGACTGATGTTTGAGGATGACATTATGATTTGCAGTGAGAATAGGGAACAAGTGGAGGAGACCCTGGAGAGATGGAGATATGCTCTAGAGAGGAGAGAAATGAAGGTCAGTAGGACTAAGACAGAATATATGTGTGTGAATAAGAGGGAGGACAGAAGAATGGTGAGGATGCAATGAGTAGAGCTGGTGAAGGTGGATGAGTTCAACAGTTCAGAGTAATGGTGAGTGTGGAAGAGAGATGAAGACGAGAGTGCAGTCAGGGTGGAGTGGGTGGAGAAGAGTATCAGGAGTGATTTGTGACAGGTACAATTAAGAGTGAAAGGGAAGGTCTACATGATAGTAGTAAGACTATGTTATATGGATTAGATACAGTGGCACTGATGAAAAGACAGAAGTCAGAGCTGGAGGTGACAGAGTTAAAGATGTTAAGATTTGCATTGGGTGTGACAAGGATGGACAGGATTAGAAATGAATATATATTACTGAGTCATCTCAGGTTGGACAGTTTGGAGACAAAGCCAGAGTGACCAGATTGCTTTGATTTGCACATGGAGGAGGGATACTGGGTATATTGGGATAAGGATGCAAAGGGTGGAGTTGCCAGGTAAGATGAAAAGAGGATGGCCTAAGATAAGGTTTATGGATGTGGTAAGAGAAGACATGCAGGTGGTTGGTGTGACAGAGCAAGATGCAGAGGACATGAAAAAATGGAAACAGATGATCTGCTGTCACAACCCCTAATGGAAACAGCCAAAAGAAAAAGAAGGTGGGTCAAAGAATAAAACATGAGGATGTGTATAAATCCCAGGATTAAACATTGCATATTCTTGGCATGCACACTCATGCCAGGACTAGAAGACTAGAAAAAAGACAATGTATAATTCTCAGAATATAAAGCAATCCTATTATAGGGCTAGGTTATGCTGCAAGTGGTCTCCATATGGAAGAAAGAAGTAGTCCATAGGAAAGAAGCACAGAGACAATAATGTGAAACACTGAAAATAGTTTCTATTATGCAATATTTATTTATTTAACATTTGTTTACCAGGAAACTCTGACTGGGACAGAGCCCATGGCAGAAATGCTACAGACACATGTCTTTGGAATGTGGGAGGAAACTGAATACAGGGAGGACATGCAGCCTCCACACAGAAGGTACCCCAGGCAAGAATCATACCAGAGAACCTCTTGATTTGAGGTGGCAATGCAAACCGCTGCACCACTGCGCCACCCAATAAATAAATCCTGAAGTTCTGCAAAAGGAATATTTAGCAAGAGCAAGAAAGAAGTTTGAGGAAAGAAAAAAAACAGTTGTAAGAGAAAAAAATGTTAAAAGCTACAGATAAAAATGTAACTTCTTTAGCACAATAAATCATATCAAAACAATATTTAGATAAAGAAACATTAGAATATCTCGAAAATATGTGATTGATGAAGTACTATAAGAGAAACAGCAAAAAAAAAAGAGGCTATCAAGATGCATAAAAAGGAGGCATGGACTCAGGAAATAGAACGACAGCTAGTAAAGTGCAAGGTAATGCAGAAACGAAAGCTGTACTAAACAATGTGATCACTGTGATTCCACAGATATTTGACAAAAAAATATGCAGGCATATACATCCAAATGTGGTAAAGTTTCAAAAGAAAGACAGAATAAGATAAGAATAAGAAAACACAAGTATGATGCATTGAGAAGGAAAACATTTAACAAGATGGAGAATAAACTAACAGAAGCTGAAGTGGTGCACCAACAGAGAACTGAATGGCTTCTTGCACAGATTCTAATACATGCAATATCACAACATAATTAGTTAATGAATCTCTAGGAAATGGTACAACAAACAGAACATGACACATCTATGGAGGATATTTTGCATGCTAAAATTCTGGAACCTTCTAATGGAGATTTGATTGAAATTCCAGTTAGGGGTTAAACAGCAAATGTATGAGCAGGAAATGGAGAACAATGGGTACACTCTCTTTTTTAATTTCTCCAGATCTTTTGGGTTTCTAATACCATGACAGGAATGGACCCCATTCCTAAGTCAAAGTATGATTAAAATTCATGAAATTAGTATTGTTTCAATATTTGATGTCAGCCAAAAGTGCTCTTTGCAGCACCCACAATGTGCCCAGTAATGACTCTTTCTGCAATTTGTATGGAGTTATATGTATTGGCAGCATATCTAAATACAATTGTAGATTTTTTTTTATAAGATCCATTGCTCCTACTACTATTGGAACTGTCTGGGTATCCTTCTTCCACATTGCGCTAATTTCTGCCTGCAAATCCAGATATTATATGACTTTGTCTCTCTCTCTCTCTCTCTCTCTGTACAAGAGTACACTCTCAGATAAGGAGAAAATGATGTAAGGGAAGATCTGCTTGATTTAATAGTAATGGATATGCATATTAAGATAGATAAGAGAAAGAGGTTACATAAAGTGAATGAGACCCTGAGTGTTAAAAGAGTGATAAAACAAATGAACACAGTAATTAGGATAATTAAGTGAGATTTATTTAATGCAACAAAAATAAACTGAATGTATTACTGGGCTGTTAAACTATTATCATTTAAATAACTACCACAAAAACAGAGAATAACAATGGAGAGGAAGAGAATATGGAAGTTAAAACTGGGCAATTCCTATCCTCCCTATCTGCTACATAACCATAACCTACCTTTTGCTGTCCTACTACAGCTCACTCTCTCACCGTATGAATTTATTGCAATACACCTGCACTCTGTCTATCCATTTATGATCTTTTTTGAAATGAAGCAGATATCCAAGTACACAATTATAGTACTCTACATAGGATCATTATTTAAATATGTTTTTTCCCTCAGTTACCATAAAATACCTTATTAGACCATCTCCCTAACAACATCTTGACCTGATATAAGAAATTCTTGTAAATGATATTTATTATTTCATCCCTATTTTCTTCCATTTTTCTATTCAATATTTCACAATGTTTCTTCTTTATATTAAATGTTCCTCTATAGCATAACATTTCCTGGCCCTCCTACTCTAACTTGAAATGTTTTAGACCAATTCTAACCGCATTCTAATCTTAATTCCACTTTAAAATTTTCAAAAATCTCTCACACCCTTGACATTAACAATCCTAAACTGCCTCTGGTGAGCATGCAATCATCCTAAAAAACTCAAAACAACTTCCATTCACGTTACATGCCTGATAAAAAATGTCTAACCTGTTAACCTCACACCTTGATTGCTAAGCTGAACAGAGAGGGGGTAGTGGACAACCTTTCCATGTGCCCTGACTAATCCGAGTATCCTTGGCTAATTCTTCATTTGCCAGCAGTTATGCCCTTTGGGCTATTATATAGAGCACATATTCAGTTTTGAAACATAGGACTAAAGTTCACTTCTCTTAGCACTCTAAACAAAAACAGCCACTCCACTGAGAGAAAGGCTTTCTATATATCAAAAGGGATTGCTTCTGATTTGTATACTCCTTCTTTTCTACTTGCTTCATAAATTCTATTAACTGCCATCAACTTTCCTCTTCCATACAGCCTTTAACAACTCCCAGTTGACCTCACTTCATCAACCATTGCATGACCATTTCATATATCTTGGCTAAGATGGTTACCATAATATTTGCATCTACATTTATCAAAGAAATCAGTCTGCAAATCCCTTGATAGGTTTTATCCTGACCATTTTGGGAATGAGAACCACAACAGCCCTAGTACAAGATTCTGGAAGCAAACTCCTCTCCCCTGCTGTATTATCTACTCATGCATATGTCAACACTGAAGAGCCAAACATTCTACAAAATTCTCCTGGAATTCCCTGGCTCCCAGAAGCTTTGTTCCTTTTGTTTACATAGAACCTCTGAAATCTCATATACCATGTTTTTGAATGCCTTTGTATTTATCTTTCCTTTGTGTTACTCCTATAACTTGAAGCATACAGTGTACTAAAAAAATTCCCGGATTATAGTGTTAGTATCTTCTCAATTATCCTCAGTTCTTCCTTTGATCACATTTCTGCAATGATCCCTTCTGCACATTTACATTTGACCTTCTGTATTAGCCACTTGAGTGACTTCCCACTATACACCACCAAAGGTCCTGTCTAATTATAAGGCCCCTCTCTACAATCATTGTTTCAACTTCCTCAATGAAGGCTATAAGTACTGGAACCATATCTTCTTTACTCCCTTTTAACTCCCTCATCATCCTCATCTACTTCCTACTGAAGCTGTCTCAGATGTGGTTCCCATTTTTTGACAGGTGTCTCCTCTTCTCCCATGTAATAATATTATAACCCTATTTAATGCCCTTTCATAGCACACATCATTGCATTTCTCTATGTCTGTCCCATCTGCTTATTCTCCACATGTTCTCTATTGCAGCCTAGGAATACCTCAATTATTTTGTGTCTCTCTTGACATCTCTGCCATATGCCTCACTGAAATGTTTTCCATCTCCACCTTTGGCTTCATGCAGCCAAATGTTATATTTATTTTTCTTTTTTTTCTCGATAATCATTTTTATTGTTTTTCAAAACCATAATACAATTCACGCACTATTTACATTATGTACAAAATTGCTTCCAGTAGTTAGCACCACATCAAGTATCAACATCATGCATTAACAATAGATACGGCACTACTCAGGGAAAAAGAAAAGAAAAAACAAAAAAGAGACAAATAGTAACAAACCAAAGCCAACAATCTGAATTATTTCTCCGTCCTCTATCTAATCTAAGATTGAGTTTGTTCTCTTCCTATATCTCATTTCTGCAATGATCCCTTCTGCACATTTACATTTGACCTTCTGTATTAGCCACTTGAGTGACTTCCCACTATACACCACCAAAGGTCCTGTCTAATTATAAGGCCCCTCTCTACAATCATTGTTTCAACTTCCTCAATGAAGGCTATAAGTACTGGAACCATATCTTCTTTACTCCCTTTTAACTCCCTCATCATCCTCATCTACTTCCTACTGAAGCTGTCTCAGATGTGGTTCCCATTTTTTGACAGGTGTCTCCTCTTCTCCCATGTAATAATATTATAACCCTATTTAATGCCCTTTCATAGCACACATCATTGCATTTCTCTATGTCTGTCCCATCTGCTTATTCTCCACATGTTCTCTATTGCAGCCTAGGAATACCTCAATTATTTTGTGTCTCTCTTGACATCTCTGCCATATGCCTCACTGAAATGTTTTCCATCTCCACCTTTGGCTTCATGCAGCCAAATGTTATATTTATTTTTCTTTTTTTTCTCGATAATCATTTTTATTGTTTTTCAAAACCATAATACAATTCACGCACTATTTACATTATGTACAAAATTGCTTCCAGTAGTTAGCACCACATCAAGTATCAACATCATGCATTAACAATAGATACGGCACTACTCAGGGAAAAAGAAAAGAAAAAACAAAAAGGAGACAAATAGTAACAAACCAAAGCCAACAATCTGAATTATTTCTCCGTCCTCTATCTAATCTAAGATTGAGTTTGTTCTCTTCCTATATATCCTGCAAGTAAGTGAATAGGAACCTCTAGGCCAACATAATGTTAAAGATTTGCTCCCATATTTTTATGCTGTTTATACTTTTCTTGTTGTTACTAATTAATAACTTATGCGCTAAAATGTCTTATCGCTAACAACCTGAAATTTTCCCGCGATGTCTGGGCTGGGTTCAACCAGTTTGTGGCTATGTATAATTTCATTAATAAGCTGATATTCATAATTACAATCCTCCTTGATTTATCTAAATTCTCCGGGGCGATATGGAGAATCAAAAATTCCCAAGAGAGTGTTGAGCTTTGGTAACCCATTTTTTGTAATTGCAATTTTAATGAGTTCCACAATTTATAAATGCACTTGCAACTCCAGAACATGTGTAGCAGGTCCGCTGTCTGATCTAAACACTGTGGACATTTGGGTGAGTTCTTCGAATCAAATTTATGAAGAGTGAGATGAGTATAATACGCGTTATTAAATATCATCAGTTGAGTAAAGACCAGTTTTTGAAGGGATACGGACTTCAATGTTAAGTTAAACGCCTCTAATATCTTACTATCATCTAGCGATACCAATTTCTCTTTCCAGTATTTCGATAAAAGAATATAATTATTGTATTTCCTTTCTTTTATCACTTTATACGCTGAGGTTATATATTTTCTGTCTTGTAGCAAGGCTTCCCACAGATTGCGAGAAACAACTAAGTCCTCTTCTTTGATTTCAGAGCTATTAAAATAATTTATGGCCAAATCTTTTAGCTACCTCATAATAATTAAATAAGAAGTAGAAAGATTCATCTCTTTTAAGATATCATGTACTGCTACTCCTAAGAAAGGGGTATAAATCCAGCACAGTTAAATCCTTAATAAGGGGGAATTTCTTTAAATCTATTAATTGATTACCAATAGTCATGTTTGGATTCCCATGAAATGGTTGAAAAGCCATCATATAGTTTAGTAATTTTAAAGAGGCAAACAGAGTTTGAATTGCCATTACATAAGTCTTAATGTGCTCCATTAAATCATATTTGCTCAGTGTTAGAATATTTAAAAATGGTACCGCTTTAACGTTAATTCCCATTCCTCTTATGTGATTACAAGTTAGAAGTACCCATTTGGGAATCCATTTTGTACTATTACTGTCCAAGTAAGAAACCCTTAAAATCCTATTAGCCTGAATCACTAAATAGTACATTTCAAAATCCGGTAGATCCAACCCCCCCCCCTATTTTTTGGAGCCATCAATTTCTCATATGATATTCTCGTTTTCCTGGGTTCCCAAAGAAATCTCCCCAATTCTATCTGAAACTGTTTAAAAAATGTTTTCGTTATTTTGAGTTGTGCAGCTCTAAAAATATATAGCATTCTGGGAAGAACATTCATTTTTATAATCGCTGCTCTTGCCATCATCGGTAACTTCAATTTGCTCCATCTTTTTAAATCCAATGTTATTTGGTCTCCAGTTGTCTTAATATTATTCATAAAGAAATCTCTGTTTTCAGTTGAGAATGCAATCCCCAGATATTTTATCCTTTCTTCCGTCATTACTTGTCCTATCAATGGTAGCAATGAAAAAGGTGTGGGTGTCTTTAAAGGGAATATTTTAGTTTTTTTGAAATTTAGTTTATAATTAGAAATTCTCTCAAAGTTTTGTATTGCTGTTAATATTTTTTCAGTATCAGAGACCGGTGTAGTACAGTATATGTTTAAGTCATCTGCAAAGGCAGCCATCCTAACCTTTATCCCAAAAAGTACTGGAGAGTTGTAAAAGACATTTTGTTTAATGTGTAGGAATAAGGGCTCCAAATATAGATTAAATAGAATGGGAGATAATGGGCATCCCTGTCGAGTACCATTTTTGATTTGTATCCTTTTAGAGCATTCGTGATTTATAGATAAATTAGTATATGCGTTATTGTATAATTTCTTTAATGTTAAAATAAACTCCTGAGGTATATTAAAATATGATAATATAACAAATAAATATGCCAGATTAACTCTGTCGAATGCTTTCTGAGCGTCAATTATTAGTGCATATATGTTCATATTTTTATACTTCGCATAAGAAATTAGTGTATGAAGGGTTAATGTATTGTCCGTAGTCTGTCTCCCATCTATAAATCCCGCCTGTTCCTCTGATATTATTAAATTTATGACTTTTTTCAGTCTACTAGCCAGAATGGATGTCATGATTTTCATGTCAATATTCAGTAGTGATATGGGCCTATAATTATCTGGATTTTTGGAATCGCTATTCTCCTTCAATATCAGGATTGTCCTTGAGGCATTAAAGTGAGGATCATTACTTCCATTCAGAATGATATAATTAAAAGTCTGTGAAAGTACACTGCTTAGAATCTCACTAAAAGATTTGTAAAATTCAGAGGTCATACCATCTGGCCCTGGGGCTTTATGGGGCTTCAACTTCTTGATTGCCTCTAAAACCTCCTCAGCTGTAATTGGTTTAATTAATTCTCCATTAGAGTCCTTGTCAATATTAGGGAAAATGATTTTCTGTAGAAAATCTTTCCTATCTTTATCTTGCCAGTGTGCTTGCTGCTCCCCATAAATCTGATTCAAAATTAATTCAAAAGTCTTCATGATATCTGCCTTGTCAGTATATATTGTATTGTTATGATTTATTTCAGTAATTAATCGTGCTGATTTCGTCTGATTAATAATTCGGGCTAAAGCTTTCAAGGGAGTTTGAATATGATTTGCATATTTTACTAAACTTCTTTGTTCATAAAGTGTCAATTTTCTATTATGCAGTAGAAACAGCTCTTTCTGACATCTTAATAATTCAGTTTCTGTCTGTTCATTGTAGTTCCTCATCAACTCCTGGTCCAATAATTGTATTTTGGTTTCCAAATCCAGTTGTTCCTTATTTTGTAATTTTTTATAATATGTAGCTTTCTGTATAAATAATTCTCTTAACATCGTTTTGGTTGTAGCCCATTCTATATCTATTGGGTGTCTATTTCGGGGAATATTGTATAATAACTGTTTAAGTGTCTCCTTAACTTCTTGTAATATATCCTCTTTGGTCAATAAGTATGGGTTTAAGGACCAATTATATCCACTATGGCTTCTGGGGTTCATATTATTGGTATTCAGAGTTAAAGTTATTTTAGAATGGTATGAGAGCTGCCTAGCTTGATTAGAAACCCTGGGGTCGAGTGAAATCAATACTTCTTAAATTAAAAAAAAAGTCAATTCTCGACCACATTTTATGGCAGCTAGAGTAAAAAGTAAAGTTCTCTGCCTTTGCTTGTAGGTGTATATGTTTAAAGGGGTCATACAGTTTGAAATCAGTTCTCAGCTCTTTCAACGCTACCATTGCCTGCTTATTAAAAACCGTAGAAGCCCCCAACTTGTCAAGTTTAAGATCTTGGTATGAGTTCCAGTCACCTCCCATCACTATATAGCAGTTATTATATGACTGTAAAATGGAATAAATTGACGTTATAAAATGATGTTGGTTCACATTAGGGGCATATACACACATAAGCACTATAGGTTTATCATAACAGTTAGATTTGAGAACCACCAAACACCATCTACCTTCTTTATCTATTTTAACATCCAGAATTTCTCCTTGAAAGTGATTCTTAATTATAATTGCTACCCCAGCACTGTTCGTTGTCCCTTCCGCCACCACAATCTTCCTAATCCATTTCTTATCCTTCATTGTCTCCCACTGGTCGTTAGTCAAATGCGTTTCTTGTAATAAGATAAAACCTGCAGTTGATTTAAAAAATAGATGCAAGAACAGCTTCCTTTTTTTCATGTTCTGGAGTCCTTTAACATTCCAGGATTCTATTATCCACATTCAAAGCTACTTAAATATGTACATTGATATCCAGTTTTTTTTGACCACCTTAGATTAACAAGTGTTGGCCTATCATAAATTATTTGGAAGCAAAACTGCCATCCCATCCCTACCCAGTGCCTATTCACTATTCCGCTGGACCAGGATGAACATAGGCTTTTCACATTACTTGGAACCCTCCGAGTAGCTAATCTACCAAATCTACTAATTAACAATAAAATGTCATGCAAAAAACCTACACCAACTACGTCTACTTCTACAAAGCCTAACCCAGACATTCCCTACTAAACACTGCATACAAGCAACTACAGCTCTGTACATATGTTCCCCGGTATACATATAAACTAATTGTGTTTGACATCCAAAATAGTTCACTTCTGTCAGTCTTTATGTTCAACAATAGCATACAAGCATTATAATTTCTTGTTCTATACCATATTAAATATTAGTTAACATAATAAACATACAGTTGTTATACATTTTTGTTTAAATACTCTGACTATTATTGTCAGCTATATTTCTCCAAAACAATCTTACAAAGTTACATAGTGACATTTAAAAATCATTGCAGTTAAAAATAAAACTATAATGCACATTCACTTGGTGTAACAATAAGTAAAAAAGAGAAAAATAAAGAGGTTAAAGGAGCAGAAAGAGAGCACACACAAAGAGAAGAAGGGAGGAAGATGTACTAATTTACACATCTAGAAACATATTATTGCATGTTCTTTATTGTTGTTACCATATCTTTTACCTATATTAATCTAAATGTGCTTACAACAATATCTAGTTGTAAAAGATACACTCTCTCTAAAGAGAGAAAATATGAGAGATACAGAATAATTAAAAAGAAAGAAAAAGAATAAGAATAGAGAGACAGAAAGAAAGAGAAAGAAGATAAAAACTACAATACCTTTATCTGCCAGTATGCATTACAATCTCCTTCTTTAGCAATCAAGACATTCACTCAGCATTTACCTGAACCACTCTGGCTTCATTGAACATCTTGCAGTCTTTTTAACCCTAAATAAGTCCAGAAACAACTTTGTTTTGCTTCTCCAGCAGCTCTTCTTTCTTCCCAGCAGTTACATCAGTTAGGGCAGTCCTACTTCCTTCCATCGCGCTCGCGACAGGGGAACCAATTCACGAACGGACCTCCTGGCTGCACCATGCTAAAAACGGTCCCCCTGTTTCCTCTAACACATTTCCTGTTGCCTTGGGGGTTAGAAGCACTTGGTACAGTCATAAAAATTCATAAAATCTTCGTGTTTCAGCTGAGAAAACAAGATAAGGAGAAAAAACAGAGATTTTTCAGGCCTGCTGCAAAAACAGAACAGACAGAGGATTTCAAAGCCTCGGATCGTCGTAAATGAAGAATCCCATTCATGCTGATGATGAGAAAAGCCTGGATGAACTGTTCACATTTCCGACGGTGGCAGAGCCTTGAAAAGCTTCAGAAAGGTAGGTCTTGCTTCTTTTTTCGTGTTTACAGAGTATTTAATGCCATCAACAGTAAAAATTAAACTGTTAGGATATTTCATTTGGAATCTAATATTTTTATCAATCAGAAACTTACAGTATGGAGCCAGCATTTGTCTAGACTGCCTTATTTGTGTTGGTAAATCTTGTGCTATGGAAACTTTATTCTTTTGCCATGTTATAGATCCACCAGATTTTTTAATGGTTAGAAGTATTTTGCTCACATCTTGGTAGTTCAATATTTTGACATACACAGGTCTAGGTGTATTTGAAGCTTGAGAGTCTCTGCATGCTCTATGCGCCCTTTCTATGACAATCTGTTTAACAGCCTCAGAGTCCTTTAGCAGTATTTCAAATATTTGTGTAATGGAAGTGGTCAGATCGTTATATTGAATTGATTCAGGGATCCCTCTGATAATTATATTGTTACGTCTCGATCTTGCCTCCAAATCCAGGATTTTGTTTTGCATCATTTGAATGTCTGCCTCATGGGATTCAGTTCTTTTAGTGAGCATTATTATGTTGTCTTCATTTGCTGCTATTCTGGATTCTGCTTTCTCCATTCTTGCAAGAATCTGGTTGCATGTGTCACTGAATGTCTGCATTTGAGATGTTAGATCTTTTAAGGCTTCCGGTATAGGTATCAACGCAGATTTAATTTCTTCCATTGTAACCTGTTGATCGGGTTTCGTTGTTACCCCTGTTTTTGCAGTCTCTTGTTGTTTGATTATTTTCTGTCTCTTAAATATAGATTCTTTCTCCGGAGACTGCAATGCTCACAGCTTAGTTTTGGTAGTTGTAGTTTCCATATTTTTATCTTCTTTTGACATTTGAAATACTGGAAATAAAGTTATTTTCCAAGGAAGAGTTTCAGAAGTAAGGCAGTTCAGTCCTTTGTTTGGTGCTCTGTTCAGAGTCACCCTAACAATCAGATTCAATCCTATTATCACCAAGTATTTTCTTTCAATTTTTCTTTCTCTGAAACAAAACTGACTTCTAGTAGTTTAATATTTGCTGCCAATTAGTAGATTAACTCCAAGTATAAGTCCACAGGGTTGATTTTTTTTCTCTGGTATTTGGAGAGCTGAAGTACTGCAGTGCCTATAGAATGGCGGCCATCTTTGAATTTTATATTTATTTTTCAGTTGGCTACTACACTAAAATCTCCCACAGTAAGTACACTTTAACACTGTGGCCATACCTCTTGCCATTTAGCATAGAAAACATAGAGGATGATGGGAGTATCTGAGTTTGTGCTATGGACTAAGCCAAATTTTCACTCTCAACCCTTTTTATCTAAACCTATTGTAACTCATCTGCATCTTTCATCCTCTCAGAGTATTGTTACCTATACATTAAATATACCCTCTAATTCCTACCTTCTAACTGTACTGTACACTACCATTTTCCATTCTCTACCTACCAGTTTCAAGGTTCCCCTCCTTTTCACCTTTGTCTGCTGTAATAATATGTCCCCCTTTAGCTCTCTTTAACTTCCTCCTAATCTTCTGTCTTTTAGCTGGAAGGCATAGTCCACAATTTCATGATAGTATATTTATATTCCTCTCTTCATTCTTTCCCATCCTCCTTTTTTGGTTCACCTTCTGCTTGTCCTTCCCAGGTTAGGTCTAACAAGACATTTTAATTTGCCCCATGGATGTATGCCAGGCTTTAAAAGCCAAGTTTGTGCTAGGAATACTAAAAGCCTGCTTGTCACATGGAGTGCCCTATCCACCTTAATTCAATAATTTCATTTGTAAAATGCCTTCCTGGCAAATTCCAATGTAATTACTAAGCACCTGAGTACATGCTCATACCCATAATATAAAAACACTCCCATTAGTAACATTTATTCATTGCAATGTTATCTTCACATAGAAACATACTAACATAACAGCACATACAGTAGAGAGTTGATTATCCGAATGCAGATTATCCAAAACGTTAATTATCCAAACCCAGCTTTCCAAAGTTTTCAGGTAGGAAGTTCATAACGTCTGAATATGTAAGCATTATACATATTAGCTTGTGCATACTTTTTGAACTTGTAGCCCACTTGTTTGTGAAAAATATTCTTTATTGTCCACTGGACATGCTGAATGGGTGAAAAGTATATTTTCTGAGTAAAGAAAGAATAAGATTTTAGATGCTTTTTATACAGTTTAATATATGATTGATTATCTGAACAGTTTGATTATCTGAACTACCCTTGGTCCTAATTAGTTCAGATAATCGACTTTCTACTGCATGTACATTGTAAGCCTATACTTATCACTTTAACCTTGCACTTTATAACACACACACAATGAACATCTAATTCCGTCTAAAAAGAACAGTTTACAAATTATGCATTATCTTCAGCCATTTCCTCGTGCAGCAATGCCCTGAGCCACTCCTATCAATTTGATTAAACATATAGCAGGGAAAAATTAAAATATAGGTAAACATGCAGACTATGTATTAGCTTCATACTTGCTATTTTCAAGAAGCTCTAATAGTCCATTTAGTGATGCAGATGTACTCAACAGTTACTATATTCAACATATGTGTTAAGCATTTACTTCATTCAACATCCCATGCATATTCTGAAACAGTGAAAAGAGACTGTAAAGTTCAGCATACATATTACAGTGTTACCAAAGTATTGTGGAAACCATATACCTGCTGCAGTCTTTTCTCCAAACACAGAATCCTGGAGTATTAATTAGTTGCTGAATTGAGCTAAAATATCTTATTTGTTTTTGCAACTAAAGTCTCTCAATCATCTCTGTGATAGTATAAAACCTTTTGTTACAGTTATTTTACAAAATACAACATTTTGAGGGTTTCAGTGTCCCAGAAAAGTCAAGTACTCAAACCCTTACCTGGTTTATATAGGCAGCCCTGCATTGCAGCTAAACTTTTCTGGCTGCTTCGTGCATCAGTCAGTCTGGTAATGCCTGTTGTACCCTCTGACATTTTGGTATGGCTCCTTGAAGTCTGTGCACTTTCCCGAGAGATCTCTCTTCATCTACTAAATCTATTAAGCCCAAACTCAGAGCATCTTTGCACCTTCTTGGAGTGTACTAAACTCACCTTCTGTGACAATAAAGAGGTGGGTTTTTGTCTAGTTGTACAACTTCCTTCAGGTTTCTTTGGGACTGTGCATATACTGTTTCTCTTCCATCTGGGAAGATTTGGTCATTGGAATAGACTCTTGTTCAATCCTAGAAGGAAGTCCTTCCCTTATCTTTTCATCTCAGCCCCTTTTAGCTCAACATCTGGCTGGGAGCTGTATCCTCAGTTTCCTTCTACCTCCATATATCAGATGACCAGTCTATTACCTGTAGGGTACCATTTTTTGGATCACCTTATAAAATGGCTACTTCCATCCCTCAGGATCCTTGTTGTGGGCAAGGTTTGTTGTGGCCTATATTTACTGTCAAAATTACTGGTCCAACACTGGAGTGAAAAAACTTTTACTCTGATCACCCATTAATACAGCAAGCATAGCCAGTTCATTTCCCACCTTACCTAATTGAACCCCACAGTTTGCCAATGAAAAGATCTAGAATAATCCTGAAAAGCTCTCAATGGATCCTTCCAATTAATTACTACAAAGCAGATAAATATTATTTAGAAGCCAGTCACTGGCACATATGAAGGTAACTTGCAGACAACCTATCTAGGTTTTCTGAGAATTCGATCTCCCAGTTCATGTCAGTAGGAGTGTTCAAAGCAGAGTGGAATTTATTATAAAAGTATGTCAACAGATCTGAGTCCATCACTTTGTGTGGTATATCTTGCAGTCTTAATTTCCTTGATATTGTCAATTTCCTGAATTGTTTATTTCAGTCACTAATGTCTTAATTTCTCTTTATAACTGATAATATCTACAATTGTTGGTATGATGTGTTGTCATTCTGCTCTCTTAGATAACACAGCATATCTTGTAATTCTTACTGCATAGCAGAAATGCACTATTGCAGCTTAGTAATCCATTTTCCCAGGCCTAGAATCTCTAGGGAAACAGCTTGTTGCATGTCTAACATTTTTGCTACCATTCCTTTCCCTTCTCTGTAAGCTTAGCTAACATTTCCAATGTCATTTGGGTGATGATGACAATGTCTTTCTTCATCTTTCAAGGCAATTTCTTGCACTGGTCTTTGCTGGGTATACTTTTTCTCTCAGTGGCATTCAGAGCTAAGAAAAGCTACTCCTCCATTTTGGGCTGCAAGCCACTGGCTAGTAGAGAGGTTTAATAAAGCATTGGAATACACACAGAGGAAAACCGTTGATGCAGATGTTAAAAACTATGAGCAGTTGTTACTCTACTTACTGTCGTCTACAAAAGAGGTGCCACATGTCTCAACTGGGTTTTCCTCTGCTCGAATATCAGCATGTCAGACATCCAAGAGGTCTGTTTAGCATTGCTAATGAAACTTGTGAAAAGGAAAAGACACAATTAAATGTGTCACAGAAAACTATGTTAGCTTGCAGGATAATTTAAAGCTGGTAATGCCTATAGCAAGGGAGCAGATACAAAGAGCCCAGTATATGCAACAATGAGGTTATAATAAGAAGGCTTGAGCTGGAAAATTTAACCTAGGAGACTAGGAGATCAGATTAGCAGTACATTAGTACTGTCTCAAGCAAAAAAAAAAAAAAAAAAAAAGTTGAATGTCTGGGACCATTTGAGGAGAAGAAAATATAAATGCAGTTTAAATCTAAGGTTAAACAGCCAGGGAAGTGAAAGACAGAGCAAATTTATTAGATTAACGTGTGAACACCATTGGAAGAAGTAAAGAGTTCTGAAGAGATCTTGCTAGCTAAAGTTTAGGCAGGGGTATCAAGTGAGTCTCTACCAGATAAGTTCTGGTGCAAAGTATAAAAGCAGGAAGTAAGACATGTTATTAAGAAATAAGGCAAGTTTTCAGAAATATTTGGGGAAAATTAAGTGAAAAGATCACAATATAAAGACAAACCTGGAAATGGAGTTTAAACTGAGATATCACACCATAAAAGAGTCACAAAATATTTATGACAAGTTTTACCCTTTTAGAGAAGGGTAAAAGAATTACACAGAGACTGGTTCATTTGCAAAATCTGAAAGAAGTTATAGATTCTGTAATGACTTTAAGAAACTATGCAGTTGGGCGGAGCCTGAAAGGCTAACTGAAAGCAGCAGTATTTTAGAGCTCCATATAACTAGTTAAATAAGACAGGAAAAAATATTCTTTTTTTTTCTTCAAAGTATAAAATCTTATAGATAAAGGACTAATTTACATAATTAGAAACTTTGGTGAAGTTTTACAAATAAATTACTGTCAATAAGCTTGGAGATATATCCACTTGTTAAAATGAGCAACTCAAGGAATTCTCACCAGGATGCTGCCTTAAAGAAGGAACTACAACAGATGGCATCTACCCTGCAGGAGTTGTCTTTGAAGATGGATGATTTTAAAGAAAACCTGGAAATTCTTAAAACAAGCAGTCAAAAACAGGCTGGCACCCTCAAGAAAATACTACAACACCAGACAAGGATAACAGGAATAGAGGTTTCTCTAAATGACTTAGAAAGCAGACTTAAGGAAGAGGAAAAACAGAAAGAACTGCTTCTTAAACAAAATGCTTGGTTGGTTAATAAAATAGATGACTTGGAAAATAGGGAGAGGAGAAATAACATCAGGATTTTCAGAGTACCTGAAAACACAGAAGGTGAGGATATTATTTCCTTTCTATCAAGCTAAATTTAAAAGAAGGATTTTCTTTTGGCATTGAAAGGATGCACAGAGCTCTTGGGAAGCCTGCCACTAACTCAAACTCTCCTCCTAGGTCAATAATTATCAAATTTCTTTCATACTTGGACAAGGAACTGATTTTAAGATCTGCTTGAAGGAAGGCACCTCTAAAATATAAACAGAGCCTAATAAGATTTGATAATGACTATTCATCTAGAATAATGGAACAAAGGAAAAAAGTGTGGCCAATGATAAAGTTTCTAAAACAAAATAACATCAAGGCACAACTTGCAAATCCAGCTAAGATAAGAATACTGTATGCCAACAAGATGAGGACTTTTATTGACTTAGAGGAAGCCTCTTCATTTATTAAAACTAATAATGTGTTTACTTTACCAGAAAATATGGATTGGATGTCACCTTCTCTCAAGAGAACAAAAGAAACAAATGTCTGGACAGATGTCAAAAAGAAGAAGCAAAAGACTGATACTGTTAAAGCCAAATCTATCAAAGCATCTACTATGATATGAATTGTTTTAACATAACGTTAAAGGACCAATTTTACTGCTTGGAATTTTAAAACAAAGGTAACTAACTACTGGAATCTTTATCTATATTTTTTGAAAATAGATGACACATGAGAGTTTTCACATTACCTCAGGTATGTAAAACAGGGTACTTTTCTTTCACAGAAGGAGGGTTATATAGCACATAAAATATTTATACTGTAAATCAACATACATAGTATATGTGTATTTTCTCTTAATTTTCTCTTTTCTTTCTCTCTCCTCTCTTTTCTCATTATTTTAACTGCATCTTGTCTCACTGTATAAATTCTCCCCTATTTACTATACTAATATAGTCTATATATATTTAATCTCTCACTATCAATACATAGATAAATAATAGTCTAAAATAATTTAGTTATAAGGTAGACTAATTGGAATAGTGAACTTAATTAATTATTACAATATTTATTGGATTAATGATGGTCACTGTTACGCTTATTGGGATTGGGGACATGTTCGTGATTAACTCTGAAATGTTCCATTCATGTACATATGTCGTTTGAATTATTTCCTTTTAGTATTAACAAATATATTAAAAAAAAAAAAAAAGGAGGGAAAAATGTACTGTTGGTTAAAAGAATTGAAGCTTTCTTCACATTCTATTTGCCTTGCAATAGCAACAGTAAACAATCGCTGCAGTTTCTAAGGACACTGTGAACCTACGAAGTGCATTTAGCCTCACAGATAACAAATAATAAGAAAAAGTAATGTTGTTTGGTTATTAAAATGAAATACAGCCTAAGCAAGGTAAAATAAATACATAATAGGACTATTTGTAAATATTTTATGATTTATCCTCATAGGATTACATATTCCTGGAAACACAACTGAAATGTTCCCAAACTACATGTGCACTGAAAGGTAGCTGCTTGATTAAAATGTATTACTTATTTTAACATGCTGATTCCACAATCTGTCTGCACTGTAAAAGTTACATTTTATATGTTCCTTGAAATTGTCAGTCTCTAGAACACATGAAAAGATACATATTACTTTTTGCAACATATTATCTTTGCAGTTATCTCACACTGTACAAACTCACTTGGCAACTGTTAGCTATTCATTTAAAATATCAGTTTAAATATTAAATGTGTCCTTGAAATGCTATTGACATTTTGACAAAATATAATCTTGAATGACTTGAAAGAAGTGAAGTAATGCATAGATTTCAAAGACAGATATTGACACTACAGTGTAAGTAAAACTGTATATTCAGAAGGAAGTATTGAAATGTTTTAGTCTTCCAGTTAAAATAGCTTAATTTCAACATTTTGCGATATCAGAAAGTTTGAAGAGCTAGGAAATTACTATTATTTGTCTTTATATTGATTATTAGACAGATGTTAGACTCTGCTTTGTTTAATGAATTGTGACACATGTTTATGAAGAAAAGTGGACTCAGTTAGATGTTATTACAATAGTTATTAGCTTAATGGTGGACACTGTTATGCTTAATGGGTTACAGGGCATGTTAGCGATTACCTCTGAAATGTTTTGTTTATATACATACTGTCAGTTAAATTATTTCCTATAATATTAACATAATATATAAAAGGAGGGAAACATGTACTGTTGTTTGTGAGAAGTGAAACTTTCGTTACATGCTATCAGCCTCGTGAACTATTTCAGTTTTTTTTTTTTACACTCATTGATTAGGAACCACTATACTTGCGTTCTTATGGCAACAAAAAACAACTGCGGCAGTTTCTATGGACATTGTGAATCTAGAAAGTGCATTTAGCCTCGCAGATAACAAATAACAAAAAAGTAATGTTGTTTAGCTATTAAATTGAATTACAAGCTAAGGAAGGGTAAATTAGATAACTTAATAGAACAACTTGTAAATACTTTATAAATTACTCACATTGGACTACACATTCCTGGAGTGGCCACGGCAGTGCAGTGGTCAGCGTTGTCACCTCACAGCAAGAGGTTCTCCTGTTCGATTCTCGGCTGGAGTGCCTTGTGTGTGGAGTCTGCATGTCCTCCCCATGGTCGAGTGATGTAAAAGACATGCAGGTAGGTCCTGCGTGAATGGGTGTGCCTTCCTTGAAGGTTGGGCATCGGACTGGCAACTCAGCACTGTAAAAATCCACTGCCAATCATTAGTGGACTGGAGTTTGTGGCGACCCCTAAAAAGCCGAAAGACATAAGATGGGACTATACATTCCTGGAAACTCAACTGAAATGTCCCCAAATTACTTGTGAACTTAAATGAAACTGCCTAATTAATAAGCATAACTTTAACAACCCAAATCCATAAGCTATCTGCTCTCTATATATGCTACATTATATATGTCACTCGCATATGACAGGCTCTAGAGCACACGAAAAAATACATATTATTTTTGCAACATACTATATTTGCACTAACCATACATTCTAAGCTAACTCAATTGGCAACTGACAAGTTATTTATTTGAAACATCAGTCTAAATATTAATTGTTCCCTTGAAATATTGTTGCCGTTTTGACAAAACAAAACCTGAATTGAAAAAGGAATGATTTGAAGAAGTGAAGTATTGCACAGATTTCAAAGACAGCTATTGACACTACAATATAAGTAGAAATTTATGCATGCAAGGAAAAATTGAAATGCTTTACACTTTTAGTTAAAATATCTTATTGTTAACTTTTTGCTTTATCAGAAAATTTAAAACACTAGGAAATTATTTCTAATTTGTCTTTATAATGTTTACTAAAGTGATGTTAGTTACTGACTTGTTTAATGGATTGCAAGTCATGTACAAGATGGACTACTGAAATGTGATTTCTGTTTACCTATGTTTGCTGAATTTCTTTTATTAGTACTGATTTTAAAACAAGGGAAAGAAAGGGAAGGGAAATTTCTGTTTTGGTCCAGGGATGAGAGGCTTAAGAGTATTCTAACTGCCCCAAGAACTCACTAAGATGTTCTAAACACTATTTGATTAATACTTACCTAAGGTAAGTTTTGATTACCATATGGGTACCTGCACATTCATTCTAGACCTGATGTGATTACCCATTCTGGAAGCAGGAGGTGCCCTATGCAGGGTGAGAATTGTCAGGGAGATCATAGTTCATTCTTAGACTCTGCTTTGTAAATCTATAAATATGTAAAAGCACTGCACACTAGAATGTAGGGCACTTCTACTCAGAGTCAGGATACCACTGATAAGCCATGTCTTTTCATAAGTGTAAGTTGAAGTTGGTGAGCTGAAGATTGAGAAAGTAAAGGAAGACAGCACACCTACGGTAAATTCATATTTCATTGGTAATCACTCATTGTCTCCTAAAAAGTCCTTTTAGTCAAATTATTTTAGTAATAATCTGTTTGTTGTTGGCTTATTTAGTGTATGCTCCTCTATTGCATTTAATTTATCTGAAATGACATATCTGACATGTTTGGGATCACTTAAGGGTAACTACATATTGGATATTTTCTAAATCAACAAAATAATTGTTTATACAACTAATATTCCATCCTGATATATACAATATTATAGAATAATAGAATAATATAGAATGTCATATCTGTTTTAAGAAATTTCTCCATATACTAATTTAACATATGGAGCTCAGTTGATATTGTTGGTTAAAGGTATGAGTAATAATCCAATAGATCTATCTTTATCTGCTGGATTAGGAATGACTTTCATTCCATGTTTAATGGGAAATTCATATTTATTTGTATCTGATACTTTAGAATTAATGTTGTATAGAAGTACTTTTTTAAAGCCTGACCAGCATTTTACCTTACTTGTATTTAAAGAAGAAAGAACATTAAATTACACTCACAAGTTTATACACATAAAATTAACATTCAGTGTTATCAGAGAATATGGTATAACTTCTATAATCAAAATACAATAAAAAAGAAGGATAATGTTTCTTCCAACAATAACTTGAAATGGATTTAACATTCTTATCATTAAATACAAATGGCTTAAATAATGCAAATAAAAGATAAAACTTACTAAAATATTTAAATCTAAATAATGCACAAGTAGTATTTCTCCAGGAAACACATTTTAAGACTAATGATAGCTTTATTTGGAACCCTAAGGACTATACATTCTTAGCTCAATCCTCCTATAGAACAAAGACAAAAGGGGTATCAATTCTCCAGAACAAAAACATAATCACTCCAAAAGTTATTTATAAATATGAAGACAAAGAGGGTCTACTAGCATTTATTATATTTAAATTTAATAACAGAATATGGACATTTGCTAATCTATATTGGTTCCCAGGAATTGGAGCAGGAACTGTTAAAAACACTTAGATTTTATTTCTAACATATATAAAGGAAATCTTGTACTGGGAGGAGACTTTAATTGTACCTTAGAAGCTTCTGAAACCACCAAGAAGTCTTTTCGCATAGTAACTATTTAAAAATCCTTAAAAAGATGGATTGATTAATTTAATTTAATAGACACTTTTAATGTAAAAGATGATAAATCATTATTTTCCCATAAAGACCATATATTTGGAACACAAACCAGAATAGACAAATTATTCATAGTTCAAGATTTACAAACAAAAATCCTCAACTTCTCAATAGTTCCATGCTCCTTCGCAGATCATGACTTTCTGATAATGAAGCTCCAGATAGAGTTTAAACCTTTAATTCTCTCAACTAGAATTCCATCATATATTGCAAACATTAAAGAATTCAGACCCTGGATATTGTCAGAACTACAATTATTTCTTGAAATTAATAATACAACAGAAATCAGTAGAGTCATGGTTTCGGACTCATTAAAAGCGTATTTATTTTGTAAGACCCTTAGCTGGTACAAAAACAAAGTTAGAGAGTCAGAATCTGAATCATTAGACTTGCAAACCAGACTCTTAACAGGAAAATCTAAAAAAAAAATCAGAATTGTCCAGAAGTCAAAAAAGAAATAGAGGAATTAAATAAAAAATATAATAAAATTCTAACACACAAAATTTATCTAGCCTTGGTAAAATTAAAAACAAACTCATTAGCCACCTCCCCTAGATATCTACATAACTTATCTACAAGAATTAAAATACAATCTAAAGCAAATAACATTAGTAGTATATGTCATGAAAAGAAAGGGAAAAAAGTATCAGATATAGGAGACATCCTTGAAGCATTTCGGTTCCATTATACGGAACACTTCAAAACAGAAGATTTAGATACCAACCAAATAAACTTAGACACAAACCTTATCAATATAAAAAAAATCCAGAAAACTTAAAACTAGACCTGCAAAAACCTATATCCTACAAAGAAATTGTTGACAAGATAAAAGAAAGTAAATCTAACAAAGCTCCAGGGATATATGGTATAATTATGGAAATTTACAAACTCTTCCCTTCAACAGTAATCTCCCTTTTTCATAAAACTTCGCTAGAATTCCAGTCAGAAGCAAAAATACCACCCTCATGGAAATATTCTTTCATAACACCAATTCTAAAAGATAATAAACCATCAGACCATTGCACCTCATACAGACCTATATCATTACTGAATAATGATTACAAAATAGTCATGTCAATCCTAGCTAACAGAATGAAAATCCCACTTTCAAAGACAATTAATAATGATCAAACTGGATTTTTATATAACAGGCACAAACATGATAATATTAAAAGTATACTTACTCTTATAGATTATGTGAATAAAGAAGATAGAGAAACCATTGTAATCAGATTAGACATAGAAAAAGCCTTTGATTCCCTCAACTGGGAATATCTATTTAAAACTTTAGCATTATTTGAATTTCCTCCTCCCTTCATCTTATTACTAAAAAACATATATATTAATAACTTAGCCTACATTAAATTAGGTCATTTCATGCCAGAATCTATCTATATAACGAAAGGTACTAAACAAGGATGGCCCCTTTCTCCTATTTTATTTGCTTTGGCTATAGAAATACTTGCAGAAATAATAAGCAATAATCCAAGAATAAAATTAATAGAAGTCTATGACCAGTGCATATCTAAAATTATGCTTTTTGCTGATGATATTTTATTAACCCTATCAAACTCCCGAGAGTCATTAGGAGAGCTAGAAGAAGTAATGGAGATATTTTATAAGATTTCAGGACTACATTTTAATAGATCAAAATCTAAATTTGTATTTTAAATAAGAAAAAAAGAATTACAAGTTACAGATAAATCCATCATAGGAAAAAATAACTTATGCTAAATTATTTAGGAATAGTGTTATGAAAAAATATAAACACAACAATATTAATAAATTATAAAAACATTATTGAAACAATAAAAATATATTTAGAAAAGTGGAACAAAATTATATTAACTTTTGAAGACAGATTGCAATTAATAAAAATGGTCTTATTGCCAAAATACTATATGTAGCATTAGCAATACAGTTAATTCCTGAAAGATGTAGTCTTAAATAAACTCATGTTTAATACAATTTTTATGGTATCCCAAAAAGAATAGAGTAGCTCTAACTCATCACATTAGACCCTGGAAACAAGGGGGATTGAACTTCCCAGAAATAGAAACATATATAAAAGCATCTGTGCTTAAAACTACAATAGACTGGATAAACCCAAATTATTTTGCCAACTGGAAAGAATTAACAACAGCTATATTAACAAATGAATTTAATCTGTTATTTTTTTTTAAATAATAGACAAATCAAACAAACCCTGGTACATACTATGCATAAGTATACAATGTAATATAACAAAACCGTCTAAAACAACACTGATTAATCATTACATCAATTCCTTTAGGAAACGTATCAATGCAAACATAGATATAATACTTTGGTTTGACCTTTTAACCCCATTTACCATCACTAAGAACTTTCCTCACAAAATGTATAGGGAAGCAATAACCTCCTGGGAACAAAATGGATTCTTATGCTGGTTTCAATGTGTAAATAAATTAAATGTTTTAGAAATACATATGATAAAAAGTGCTTACAATATTTCAACACAGGACTGGTTAACCTTACAAAGCATTCTAATGTACACTAAAGATTTATGCAGATTAATTAATAATTCCTCATTTAAAGATATTCCAAATCAAATAAGTTTTTTATATGAATTTATATATAATAGTTGTGAAAATATAAATTCCATTTTAGATCTACATAAAGAGTTAATAACATATAAAACAATTCCCAAGCCATCATACTGGCAGTCCTTAACAAAACATCAGTCATTGCAGTTAACAGAAGAAATGAAAACTAACATCTTACTATCAGTTAATTACATCTCTAACACACAGTACTGGAAAATATTTAACTGGAAATACTTACATAGAGCATTTTTGACACCAGATAGAATTAAAAAGATCAGTACTACTACAAATGTTTTTTGCTGGGGGTGTGAAAAGTGAAATAAAGCAGACTGGATTCATATTTTTTATGAATATAATAAAATTAAATCATATTGGAATGGAATCAATCATTTTTTACAAGCTTTATTTAACAAATCCTTTACTTTAACTAAATTATTGATTATACTAAATGTAAATAAAGGTCCCTACCTGAATAAGACAAATATGTATTTGTTATGGACAATACTTGCTATATCTAGGAAATGCATAACCAGAAGGTGGAATTCAAATACACCCCCGACCATGGATGAATTCTACACTTTATTGAAGACAACTGCATCGATGGAAATAAAAATCAAAGAAATACAAATCTATCCCAGGCCATTGGTAAATAATCCTTGGAAGAAAGTTATATCTTTGTTGGACACTCTGCAATAATCTATATTGTATCTCTGATAACTGATCTGTTAATTCTATATATTTAATAACATACAGTGTATATAATTGAAAGTCAGGCTATTGTAAATATTGTATATAGTTGTTTAAAATGATATTCAAAAATATTATGTAAATGTTATTTTAATTGAAAATAAAAACATTTTTTGAAAAAAAAAAGAAACTAAGCAGTATTTTAAAGTTTGACAGATATCCATGCCCACAGATCTCTCAGACGTCATCAGAGATGAAAGCTCTTATTACCTTGAATAAGCCGGACAACTTAAAGGTCAAAGAAGAACTCCTTCATATTTTTATTATTTGATTTTGTGAAGGTATACATTCTTGTCTGGTTATCTACCTGCAAAATACCTACAGGAATACAACAGTAGATTGCTTTTAACAAAAAGGCTTTTCCTTTTCTTTTTACTTGTTGGTGCAAGGGAGAACCAAACACTCCATCAGGTTTGGAGAGCATACAAGGGGATATACTCCATAATAGGTAACCTATCATTTGTTTATTGGTACTTTAGTAACTAATGTAAATATTACACATTACACTCTGCTTTTTAACATAACGTACATATACAGTTTTTCTGTGTAACTAATCTGAACTGCTCTGTTATTGTTTACATTTCTGCATTTTTTTCTTTGTAAAATATTTTATATTTCACACTGGCTGCACCTGAAATTGATCAATATTTATCAGTCAACTACCATGGTAAAAAATACAGATAAAATTAAAATAAAATAAAAACAAAGTTGGAATGACAAAAAAAAAATGGGAAAAAGGGATAAAGAGTAGACAGGGTGGAAGATAATTTATAAAATATTGAAGAATAGAGGCAAGTTGAAAGGGTTATAGAAAACAGTGTGTGTGTGTATTTGTGTGTGTGTGTGTGTGTGTGTGTGTGTGTGTGTGTGTGTGTGTGTGTGTGTGTGTGTGTGCGTGTGTCTGTGTGTGTGTAGTAGAGTTAAGCCAGTGAATAAATTAGCTGAAGAGACTAAAGTAATTTGCTTTAAAATTCATCTCATGACTTGTAACAATGACTTATAGGTAGCTTGTTTGAACTGGCATTTTTTTGAGTTAGTTGCTGAATTTCTGGAAGGGAAAGATTTCCTTTAAATTTTTGATCAATGAATACCAAGTCTGAGGCCTCTTATTTAGAAGCAATGTCTGTGATGTAAAGTATGGTGTATTTAAGTTAAGTGAGGGTTGTGAGCATAGGCTTTAAGTACTTGGTCTTTTTGTAAGGCAGATTGCAAAAAAAGTTGAATAGCTTATATGTTATGGATGAAGCAACAATGATCTTTTTTTGTAATTGGTGGCCATTTTCCTTTTTGCATTTGCTAGCACTGAGCAGTTGTTCTCTGCTTGCATGGCCAAGCATTTAAAGTGGCTTCCTATAGAAATGTTGACACTCGAAATTTTGAGTCCTGAAAAGCTGAAAAAAAAAAAAAAACACACCAAGAAAAGTGAAAATCTGAAAAAATGTTCTTCTCCTTAAAATTTCTTTTTGCAGGGAGATAGGCCCTTTAACCCCCAAGTTTATATATACCATTTCTGAGATTAGCAAACCTTGTTGAAAAGGGAATATTTTGAGAAATGGTATATTGGACTTATTCTTTCAGCCATACAGTATCTGTGTTTTGGGGCTCACTCTAGCAGGACCTAACATTTCAAATGGTTACCATATAAAGCTACATATATTACTTACTGCAGTTTGTAGAGTTTTATTTTCTTGGAGGCATTAACAATACATGGGAGACTATGTTCAATCTGGTGAAGTAATACTCTCTTTCCAGTATAATTCTACTTTGGCTTTAGTTGAAAGGAAGTGTAAGATCTCTATTGCCCAGTGGAGTGAATTGATTTTTGGTTCAGTAGTTTTAATGTGGAATGGTGAGTTAAGTGGTCGATCCAAACAGATGCCAATTTATTGGAATTGTGACATGGTTATAACAGATTCTTTGTTGTTGTTGCAGAGTATCCTCCACTGTTGGGCCACACAAGAGAGATTTATCTCATTCCATAAACCATGACTTTTGATTTTGCAGTATTGGGGACTAGTTGTGTACAGTGTTTGCCACTATGATAGTAGGCTATTCACTAGTTCTTTCACAATAGTAGCATGTGAGGCATTCACTCTGTAAACAACTAAATCGTCAGTATGCATGAGTAGGGGAGCTTGTGGTAGGTCTGATGGACAGTTGTTGATAAATAAGGACTTATCTTTGTGGAAGGGGAGAGAAGGAGAAGGAAGAAAGAAGAGAAAAGAAGATGCTGCTATCTGAATTTTGAAGAGTCTGTTTGTGAGGACATTTCTGAACCATGGGAGTGGGTCTATAGTGGTATCATCTGTCACGAGGGACTTAAGTAAGAGTTCATGATCCACTAGATCAAGGACCTTGATTAGTTCAATGAACACAGCACCAGTAAGACCAGTAAGAAGGCACTTCTTGTTTTAAAATCTTGAGGTTTAACTCTGTCAGAGGGATTAAGGGCTCTTTTTTTATTCAAATGATTTTTTATTTTGTTGATTTAATGCATTCATAACATTCAATAACTATTTACACTGTTTACATTCAGCCTGACAAAAAGGATTCAGATAAAAACATTTGTAGTTAAATAATAAGTTAATATATAAACTATGATAGTTAGGAAGAGTTTGGTTCCATCTGAAGGGTATCAATCAAATTCAAAACTTTCCTCCATGGACTATTAGCCAATGGCTTAGGAAAAGTTCTTAACTCTTTAGTTTTCTCCATTAGTATGCATTTCTTCAGTGATGATAGGAATTCCTCCATTGTCGGGGCTACATTAGAGTTCCATCATCTAGTTATACATTTTCTGGCTATTGCTAACACTGTCCACAACAAATACAGGTCATCTTTCTTCATATTACTACTATTAACAACATTCAATACAATTAAAGACTTTGTCAAAACAAATATATCAGTATAGTTAGCTTGAAGAAATATGTTAATCTCATTCCAATATGGTTTAATATTAGTACAGTCATAAAAAATATGAGACCAGTTAGCATTAGTGGACAGATGACATCTCCAACATAACTTGCTGTTTGAAGGGTTCATGTTTGAGAGTTTCTCAGGTGTCAAAAAGGATCTGTGTAGAAATTTCCAATGAAAAATCCTCCAGAATTGTGAGTAAGAAGTTAATTTAACTGAAAATAAAATGTTTGTTTTATCTTCCACTGGTAATGATACTTGAAACCTTTAATTAGGTATTGCCAGTAAGAATCTTTAGGACCTGTCTTATAGACAGTTAAAGTGTTATATAGATATGATAATTCATTCTTAACATTGATATTATTATATAGAATTCCAAAAATCCAGTTTATAATTTTTGGTACAGTTTTGAAGGATGAGTTATGTATTACTCTACACAGATCCTTAGTGTATGCTGTGACACTCTGAAGAACCAACCAGTCGTTAGGGGATAGGCCATAGGGTGACAATATACATTGTGTATTCAAAGATTGTTGGCTTTCAATACATTGCAGCCAACAAAAAAGGTTATTATTTTCCCATAAACCAAAAATCTCTCTATGTGTTTTATTAGAGAAATCCCTTGTAATAGTAAATGGTATTAAAATCTATGCCATTTTATATCTGTGTTAATGAATTTTCTAAACACATCAAAAATATTATTTATTAGTATTAGTTTAATTAATTTTGTTGTACTATACTGTACATTTAAACTTAAATAGTGCCATATCTTGTTATCTTTGTCAGTTACCAAAGCATTCTTTGACAAATAATTTTCATTCATTATATAATGGAGTGTAACTGTTTCCAATTGGAAGAGTATCTAGGATTTATCCAATTCATCACTATTTTAATTATATATGCCTTTATATAAGTTTCAGTCTCTGGGAATTTTAACCCCCCTTGTTTTCTGATAAGACGAGAATATGCCACTCTATTTCTTTTGAGGTACCATAGGAATTTCATCAGAGCTGAAGTGATTTCTTTAAGGATTTTCTTTCCTGGTGGAAGTATAAGAGCTTGTGCTATATATAATATTTTAGGTAACAAAACCATTTTTATCAGTTGTAACCTATCATCAAATATTATAAACAAATTATTCCATTTGCTTATTAATGTCTTGATTAAGTCTATGGCTTTATCATAGTTAAGCTGTAAATCTTCCTCTATATTCTTGCCTAGGGCTATTCCTAAATAGTCTAGGGTTGAAACTTGGTTTCCAATAATATGATTAACTGGAACCTGTATGTTCTTCTTTTTTTTATTTAATAATAAATATTTTGATTTAGATTTGTTGAAGGAAAGTCCTGAGATTTTTTGGAAATTTGCTTTTACTATATCCACTTCACCTAACACTTTCTTAGAGTTGGGTAAGGTAAATAAGACATCATCAGCAAACATCATTATTTTAGAAATATATTGGTCATATATATTTATACCTCTTATCTTTGAGTTATTAAGTATTAAAATGGCAAGCATTTCTATGGCCAGAGCAAACAGGATAGGGGACATGGGACATCTTTGTCTAGTACCTCTAGTGATTTGGATTGCTTTGGAAGTAAAGGGAACTAATTTGACATATGCTAGATACAGTTATTTGACCCCCCCCCTTTTTTATAGCAATGATAAAGAAAATCTATGGGATTAAGGGCTCTTGACAATCTGTCTACATTCATGTTGTGGTGGCTCAAATGGTGCAAGGTCTAAATCAAAATGTCTAAAAGGATAAACCTCACCTAGCAAGGTCAAAGTTATCATCTTTTCCTCTAGACAGTCATTCTAGTGATGCATTGCCCATAACTAACAAGAACATGCTGCCTAATAAATACTACTGATAGAGTTATTAGAGCCTGCATTATGGCTAGATACTCTTAATTCCTTCCTGAATATCTCTTTTCAATGGCACTTAGTTTTTGACTTATGTAACAAGCTGAATGTTCATCCCCTTCCAACACTTGTACCAGTACAATTATTATGCTCACTTCAGTAGCATATGTGAATACTGTGAACTGCTTGGAAAATCTCGGACCAACCAAATGTATTATAAGCACAGCATTTATTTCAGTTTCTGGAATGCCTGATATGTCACCTCTGACAACATTTAGTGGGCCCTATCCCCAGTCAGGTCAACCAAGAGGCATACCCTATTGAAACCCTAAAAAAATATCCTTGACTTGTCTTTTGGTAATGGGTGAGATCCAGCTGCATATAGCTTTAGTTTATCTGTCTGTTGCTTTATTACCCCTTTTCTTATCACAGGGCCTAAATATTGAGCTTTTGCCATACCTAATTTGCACATAGCTGGGTTTGATGTTAATATAGCTTTATGTAAGCAGTTTAAGTTGGCTTGAACCTTAGGGTGGTGATCTTTTCAATCTTCAGATAAAATAATTACATTATCAAGGTTATCTGGAGCATAGCTGGTCTGATTCTAAGAATCCAGTTTATAAGCTTCTGAAACATTGTTGGAGCACATTAAAAGTAAAATGGCAAGATCTGAAGTTCATGGTATTTGCCATAACCATTAATTAATGCTAAGGTAGAAAGAAACCTAGCTTTGTCCAAATTTCAGCCAGTCTGTCTATTTTAGGAATCAAATGTGGGAAAACTATTCAGTATGCCAAAGTCATCATAATATCCTGAAGCCTCCTTAGGTTTGGGTACCAGTACAATGCAGATATTCAAGTTACTCTTTTTTTTTTTTCCTTTGTGAATCCAGCTTAGCTAATTTCTCTAGCTCTTCTAGTCATCATAATATCCTGAAGCCTCCTCAGGTTTGGGTACCAGTACAATGTAGATATTCAAGTTACTCTTTTTTTTTCTTTGTGAATCCAGCTTAGCTAATTTCTGTAGCTCTTCTTTACTTGACTGGCAGCGGACTCCAGTATCCTTTATGGTTTTGGATTTACCTTTTCACCAGAGATGACATCAATATTGATCTGCATAATTCTGACAGGAAATATGAAACTATGAACATATTAAGGAGTACAAAGTCTTTGACTTCTTGTATCTAGACTACTGACAATTTCTCATCCATTTTGACTTCTGGCTATTTTTTGAACATTTTATCTTCAGAAAAAAATTTTCAGTACAGAAACTTCAGTTTCCCTCTGCAATTTTAAAACATCTATGCAATATAACTGTCACGGCTTTCTTTTTCCAGTTTATTTCACTTTGCAGTTCACTTTTCCTGTTTTTTCATTACTTTACAATGGTGTTACCACTTGGCAACAAATTTGTTTTTGGCAATTGGAACCAATGCAAACACTTTGTCCTTTGTCTTAAACTCTCTAAGACGAGTATTTCTGTTGTGCACTCTGTGTTGTTCTTTGGCAATAGGCATTATAATTTCTAGCCTCTCTTGCAGTTATGTGTAATATCGTATCACAGTGTTAGATGAAGTACTTTCATCTTCCTAGGTTTCCTTTGTTTTATGTGGCAAGCCTTGAGGATAACTGCCATATAACAGTTTAAATGGAATAAATCTAGTTGAGGCTTATGGCACGTCCCTTACAGCAAAGACATGGAATAGAAGCAGCTGGTCATGTGTTTCCATATTATTCCATACTTTTTCACATCACAAATTTTAAAGTTTTGCTAAAGAATTCATCTATCCCATCTGTTTGAAGCAGTATACAGATGTTACCAATGTCTTGATGTTAAAGAACAGACAGAGTTAATATATTACTCTGAGCATGAGTGGACTCTCTTGGTCAGGAACTATTTCTAGGGCATTCTCATGCCTGAAAACAGTTGTGCTAGTGCTTTTGCTGCAGATTTGGTGTTCACTCTTTGTAAGAGCATTGCCTCTGGAATCTTCTTTTCGTAATCTATGATAATGAGTATGAACTGATGACCTTTACTCAACTTTACAAGTGACCTTACTGTACAAATGAGCTTACTGTGTCCATTACTGTGTATTCAAATGGAACGTCTGTTACAGTTAAGGGTATTGAATGGGTCTTGAATCCTGGGTTAGTTTCTGTCTATTAAGAGTCTTAACAGGCTTCACAGAAATTTTCAGTTTTTTTCATAACCTCAGAGCAGTGGAATCAAGTTAAAACTTTATCCGCTGTCTTGCCCAAACCTAAATGACAAGCCAAGGTATAACTATGTGTTAATCTCATTAGAAGGATTCTAAAATAAATTGTTTCTAATAGCAGGCTTAGTTCATAGGTTCATAGGTTCATACTAGGCTATCTGCCCTAGGGCATTTATAAGCCTAGCCAGAGTGTGTTTGGCTTTCGCCACCCATTTTAAATTAATTTTGCTATGCCCTTTTTCGAAGTTAGTATACCATGCCTCTGTCTAACAGTGACACAGAAGTGATACCCAGGGTAAACCTACGATCTCCCATCCACTCATCAAGATTCCTCTTGAAGAGAGTCAATGAGGGACTCTGCCTAACCTGGAATGGGATTTTATTCCAGAGTGAAGGGAGCCTCTGGGTTATGAATCTGTCCCTCCAGCATGTCCTATTTATTTCAGTGCTGAGGTTCAAGTCTCTTGAGCACGTAGCTCAATGGGATTTGGATTTTCTGAGGTGCAGCATGTCCATTAATTCTGGGTTGGACATGGCTTTATACGGCAGGCACAGATTGCCTCTGAGCAGGCGGTATGCCACTGAGTAGAGCTGGAGTTTCTTTAACTGGGCAGCATATGGCATCTGTTTGAGCCCTTTGATCCTTTTGGTGAGGTACTTTTGGGGTCTTTCCAGTTGCTGCAGGTGTCTGGTAAGGTACATCCCAAAAGGGGCATTGTACTCAATTATAGGCCTGATGAGGGATGAGTAAAGAGGCACGATGACCTCCCCTGATCTAGATGTGAATCCCTTCATGATTAGGTGGGCTATATAAAATGTTTTTCTAACCACTTTGCTCACGTGGTTGTCAAATGAGAGATTGCTATCAACTTGGGTCCCCAGGTCCCTAATTACTTCTTCTGTACTTAATGGATTACCACCTATGTGGTAATTTGTGGGCACTTTGTTTTTGCCAAAGGGGATGACTATACACTTTTTGGTGTTTAGCTTGAGGCCATGGCTCTGGCACCAGTTGTCTGTTTCTATGAGGCCCTTTTGGAGGATGTTTGTGTCAGCTGGAGAGTCGATTATGGTGCCCAGTTTGCAGTCATCTGTGAACTTGGTCAGCCACAGTCCTGTGTTGGCCTGTACCTCGGAGAAATATATACCGAACAAGAGAGATCCCAGGACTGAGTCTTGTGGGACACCACTTGCAACTGGTTTGGAGTCTGACATGGCTCCAGCAATTCTAACCATGTGGGTTCTGTCCTTGACCCAGTTTGCAGCCCATCTAGTGACATAGGGGTTTATATTTAAGCTGGTGAGCTTATCTATAACACCCGAGTGGGGTATTGTATCGAAGGCTTTTTCTTTCCTTGGTTACCTTGCACAGTAAATCATTTCTTAATTTAGAGTGTGGATATAAAGCAGAACTATTCTGTTTAGTTGTTTCACTGTCTACCTCTGTTATATCCTGGGTCTATATTATAAAACCGAAAGTTTACTTCAACGAATGCTCACATGAGCAAAAATGCTGGTAATCGAACTGTCACTCACATGAGCGAAAATGCTAGTAATCGAACTGCTTATTGTGGTGGGCTATGCCCCCCCCCCCACAAACTATATATTTCAACTCCAAGATCACACTACAGTGAGGAAAGGGCAAATATTCCACTCCCCACTGTACTATGACACCGCAAACACCCTTTCATTTACCAGAGTTTTCACTCATGTGAGCATTCACTGAAGTAAACTTTCGGTTTTATAATACAGACCCTATATTGACTACTGGTTGATTTTACAAAATCTAAGACATTTTCTTATAAATAAGGTAGAACAAATGCAACCTTTAGTTAAACATGTGGCCCCAAAGTTCATTGAATACCTTATTGTCATCACAAATCAACCTTATCAGGGTACGGGTTATTTATCTAATATTTATAAAATTATTAAAAAAACTAAAAATTACCATGAAAAACCATACTGGGATTATTTTGTTTTAATAAATAATCATCTTCCAATTAAAGAAGAAAAAAGAAATATTCTAAAATCTTCCACATTTTCTACATTATCAAAACATTGGCAATTATTCACTTGGAGATATTTATACAAAAGTTTCTATAAACCACATAGGCTAGCCAAAATGTTTACTAGTGAAGATCAATGTTGGAGATGTCAAATCAAGATAAAAGTAGATTGGCAACATGTTTTTTATGAATGTATATGTCTTAATTTGTACTGGAAGTCTATCAACTATTTTTTTCAGATTGTTTATAATGATAATTTTCAATTATCAAAGTCCATAATTTTATTCAATTCTCCTATTCCGAATTGTGTACCAAAAAAAAAGGCATAAAAATCCTATGGTCACTATTGGCAATATCACGTAAAATCATAACTATACATTGGAAAAATTAGACTTCTACTATGTTCAAGGAATTTAAGAATTTAACATCAACAGTTGGTCATATGGAAATATTAACAGTGAGGAACAGAACTAACAGACCTACTTCATACTGTTACGCTTGGATGAAAGTATTGGAAATACTCGAAAAAATTTATGAAGATATATCATCTTATGTTTCTTTCTCTTCATAATATAGAACTTGATTGTTATTTGCATAGACACCAATATAAATAGATATACAATGGTATGAAGTTGGTAAGGTTTTAAAATTGTAAATATGTTAGTTATTTATGTTTCATGTAATGTTTCTTAACACATCTTATTTTTAAAAATAATAAAAAAAATTTAGTAAAAATAAAAATACAGACCCTATATCCTCTCTAGCTATAATTAGGGTGTCATCTTTCTATTGAGTCTTTTAAAGTTGATATGGTTTATCTGAAAGTCAGCCAGCTCACTCCCTCCTACCCCAACTGTTCAGGCCCTGTTTCTGTGCTCTATCACAATCTTTCTTTTTAATATTTTATTAAAAAATAATAAATGATAATAATAATGATAATACTTTCTTCTTAATTGAAACTGTAAGAACTGCTTGCAACAAATGTAGGAAACAGTTGCTACAGTTTATACCTTGCAGCACAGAGTACTATGGCACTCATGTTTTAGTTAAAAAAATACTTCTTTTGAACTTAGTAAACAGTTGCTACACTTTATATTTTGCCTATATGGACTGGCCTCATATCTTTTATATCTAACTCCTTCTCTAGAAAGAGTAATTCAATCAGAGATTTATTTTGCCTAGGTCACTAGTGCTTCTTCTTCTGTATTGGTCCTGTTTATTCTGCCCTCAGAGTTCAGTTCCAGTTTTCAACTGGCAGTCTGCTCAGGACCAGGCGAGGAAAGCTTTGCAACTCTGTATGTTTTTTTTTCTTTACGTTCAGTATGATATTCATCTTTTTCCTTCATAGTCCCTACTTACAATTCATTTAGCATAGTCTATATACTGATTTTTTTTATTATTCTAACCTCTGCACTCTTTTGTGGTAAATGTTTAAGCATGAGATGCTCCTCAACAGTATCTCTAGTGTCGTCTTTTGTAACCTTATCAACTGCAGATTTTTTGAAAAGATTTGCCAATTCCTTCCACCCAGAATCAAATCATGGTGACTTTTGATGTTTTCTCATTCTGTAGTTTTATTTATATTCGGGTTGTGTGTCTCTGTCAATATCTCTGTTTGTACTAATTCCCAATATACAGTTTTCAGATCTCTTTGAATTGTGGAAATACTAATCACTTGTCATATAATGAGTTAAATTAGGGCACGTAAGCTACAGAGTGCAGCACTTTACCTTGAAATGTGAATATTTCTTCTTTGCTTATAGATCACCCTTTCTTATTCTCATGCACACACATTACTCCAGTTTTCTGCTTATAAGTAATGTGGTGCTTGCTCACATATTGTGTTCTAATAAGCATAAAACTGCTCCCTGGGTTTAATAATCTTTGCAGTACTTTTCTCTCTATAGTAGCATTATAAAGTATAAGCTTAACAACATAATGGCAGAAAATTATTTCACATTTCCAGTTATGTAACAATTCAGCATTTTAATGTTCCATAAGGAAACTTTCAATTATAGTTTACTTAATAACTGGTTGACTAAGTTTTACAGACATAGCATTGCTACTGATACCGCTTAATTATATGTCATTTCTTAACATGCTTAAGAAAACATTGCTTCATCTGGTAATGTCATTAATTTGTTGGAAGGTACAGCCACATACTTTGGTGATGCTTCATGTTAACCTTGGATAAATGCAAGCTGTACTGAGGATGTATATTTTTATATAATAATAAACATTATTTTCAGGCAACCTTTTCCTCGGGGGCTTAATGTTTTTCTAAAATACTAATTTTTTTAAACTGCTAGGAAGTGCTCTCTTAAATCTGTCCATAGTTAAAAATCTCTAAAATTGTATTTACTTTACTTACACCAGGTTCTGTTCAACTCTTACTAAAATGCATTAATTCAGCCATTTGTGACCTTACTGGTTTGTCCATAATGAATGTCCATTTGCAAAATCTTTATGCCTGAAACTCAAATAAAGCCTCAGCATTGGCTAAAATGTCTTTCTTTCTTTCTTTCTTTTTTTTTTTTGGGGGGGCTTCTGATTATCCCAGCATCTATGCCTTCCAAGTTTATGTATATCTTCAATAAATTTTCAGTTAATTTAGATGAAAATATTCTTGTCTGCTTAGTTTGTGGCTAGTTTCCATCTCTCTGTGTACCTCATGGGTGACACAAATTATGCTTTCATATTGTTGACAGTTCTCAAGTTTCTGTTCTTTGAGAGTCACTATAATGGTGATTTGTTGTTGAAATGTTGCACATTTTTGATGCAATTTGACCAAGTGTTGATCAGGGAGGCAATCTTTTCTTGTAAGGCTGCATTAGTTTCAACAAGTCTTAAAAGATGTTGCTTAGTAGTTGCAGTAGCAGCTGCTCTATTTTTTATCATTTCATTTAGTTACATAACATACAAATATTTCAAGCATGAGCATTAATGCCCTTCTAGTCTGTCAATATACAAAAGCACTTGTTCCCATAATAAGTCTCCAGGTTGTCCTTACAAATATCTAAACTACTTCTTGCTTTGATGTAATTTAGTAGTCTGTTCCATGCATCAGCTGTTCACTCAGTGAGCCAATCAGTACACTTCTCACTCCTATACAATCTTTTACATAGGTTTTCTGATAATTCTGCACCATTTTGATAACCCCAAGCATTCCCAGAAGTAGTTGTCTCTAACTGCCCTATATACCTGAATAAGATCTCCTCTTAGGTATCTATAAGAGACACTGTACAAAGTCAGATATTTTAGTCTTTCATAATAACTTACATTTTTACATCTATGGATGCCTTTGGTATATTTACACTGTACTCTTTCCAGTTTCCTCATTCTAGTTTCCTTATAAGGTTTCCATATTGTTATTGCATACTCAAGTTTGGGTCTAATGTAACTAACACACAATGACGTCTTCATTTCTGATTTACTAGACTTTATAAGTCTTTTTATAAACCTTATCATTCTATAACTAACATTAACCAATTGATTGATATGATTAGAAAAACTCAAAACTGGATCTACATATATACCCAGGTCCTTGGATGAATCTTTAGTTTCAACCAATGTGTGCTGTAGTAAATATTCACCTTTCAATTTATGTCTCTCAAATCTCATATGCTTTGTTTATTATGTATCTATCAGCATGTTCATCAGTGGCTTGATAGAATTCCCAAGCACTTTAATAATTTCTTCAACTTTGTATCTGTATACGTTTACTGTAGCATACATAATGCATGTTGCGTCTATGAAATTTGCAGTGCAGAATTTCTGCCAAGCCAGTGCTTCCCAACAGAAGGAGGCTATCAGTCACTTAGAGGACCCCTGGTATAGACCCAAAAGATTCAATATACAAATGATTTTCAAAGATCCCAGGTATCAGCAAAACAGAGACAAAAATATCATTGTTTGCACTCAGTAAAGATCTCAACAAGTAGTAACAGCTTTTACTCCATATTACAGGCAGGAAACATGTGCTGAGGTACAGCGAGGCAAGCAGGGAGATTTCAAAGTCCACAGTTTGTGAAAAAACAAAGTTAAACTATTGGTCAACATTTTCTTCTGATCTAGCATTATCCTGTAGTTTTATAAATTGTCACAAAATCAATACTTATAATTTAAATGTAGATGCATTAAAACTGAATTAATGTTACTTCATTTCAGGATGCTGGAATCATCACAAAAAGAACATTCTCTTACTGCAAACGTAAATTCACTGAAAATAAAATAAAATAAACCCTGGCTTTAGGACTGTGGAAAATATTTAACTACAAGTTCACAGATTTTACAAAATGTAGTAAGCAGAACTCATAGTTTTAACAGGGTTCATCTTCTGGATAAGAAAACATTTCAGAGTTTCTATTTTCAGAATGACCATGACACATACTTTTATATCCAGATAAGTAACTTCAAAGCAGCATGTATTTCCTCTTAGCTTTCACCTATACCAGAAAAATGCAAGACTTTCTTCCAGCCTCTGGATAGTCTTCCAAACTTCCTTACTCCAAACACTCAGAGTGAACTTATGTCAACACCCTAGGACTCCTCCCAAGACTTCCCAGATCACAGCTGTGTCTTGCTCTAGCATGTCTGTTCTTCATATACTCATTAAAATATACTCACTATCCTGTATCTGGCTGTGTCTGTAAAGCTTAATCAATCAGTGTAGTCCTTGGTTTCACATTGCTGTTCCTGGAACATTGGCTTCTTCACCAGTTCAACCACCATGCCACTCCATAAAATCTATATATACTGATTAATGGTGTGATAAATTTTATCAATCATGCTATAGAGATACTTTTATTTGCCAATATCCTATGGTCATCAAAACTACTTAAACTAACATAGCCAGTAACAAAAGCATATACCCATTCACACACTACAAAAGAAAAATGTCATGTACCACACACATAAAAATGCATGCTTAAACACAGCTAAACAATTTCAACAACTAAAAGTTCCACAAATTAAATAAAAAATTAGAATGAAAATAAATAAATAAATAAAAAAAATAATGCAATAAAAAACATGACTGCAACTAGCCATCAGAAATCATATTACTAGCAAACTCAAACATTCTTTAAAGCTACAAATATATTAAAATAAAATATTAAAAATATGCACAAGCTAGACTTTATACAAACTACATAAACTCTGTATCAGTACTGCAATTTCTTCATTGTACTAACCTGAATGGAAAGTACTGATGCAAGCTAAGAAAAACAAAAAAGCACAAGGATAATAGGAACTTTAAGACAAGTAAGTCTGAAGACCATTTCTAACTTTTCAAGTGTCGTTCTCAAGCTAAACTTCCACTTCCAGGAAGAAATAACATGTGAAGTCAAGGATGATCTTGTGAGTACCCATCCAGTCATCAAGATTAACCTTGAAGGAGGCAAGGGTGTCACTCTGCTTAACATGAAGAGATACTTTGCTTCAGAGATGGAGCAATTGTTGGGTAATGAATATATCCCTCCAACATGGTTTATATGCTGGTGGAAGTTCAAAACCTTGGTTCAGGTGTTTGTACAGCTGCTTGCCCTGTGAAATTATGAGAGATCTGTTAGGGGTATTATCATTAGTGGCAAAGAATACCAGATGTAGATCTCCATGCAGGACTCAGTATTGTAATTTTCTCCTTTGTTGACCAAGTTATCCCCTCTAGGCTAGTGGCCTCTTTTCAGAGAGACCCAAGCTAGTATTTATACTACTAGGTGAAATATGGCTAGGGAAGTAAAATGTTTTACTGTACATCCACCTGAGCTACCACCAACCCAAGCAGATGGGATTGTGGTTTAACATCTCATCTAAAGATTGGCACAACTCAGGAGTGGAACAGTTCCCTTATGCTGCACTAGAGTGACAGTAACCTCTCTGGTATAGGGCTAGAACCCACAACCTTCGGTGAGTTTGCTACCTGTTGTGCTACTGGCATAGTTTTTGAGATTGAGTACATGATGTCTAGTCTGTATTGGTAGCTAAGGATTTTTAGGTCAGAAATCCTTTTTGTCAAGGACTTTGGGGGCCTTTCCAACTGCATTATCTATGGCTAAGTACTTGCTGAAGTTGGCACTGTGCTCAATAATTAGTCTAATTAGCCCAGAAGTTGGATGGATAATAGCATGCTTTGACCTAGATGAGATAGCTTTGGAAATCAGATAAGCTAGAGAAATGGATTTATTGCCATTGTTGCAATGTGGTGGACAAAGGTGAAGGAATAAGTAACCCCGGTGCCCAGATGCCTGACTACTGTCTCCATGTGGAGTGGAGGTACTGTTACATAATTTGAATATATGACAACCTAAGAGAAATGATACATAAAAAATCTGCATTGTGAGATTATGGAGCTCATTTTGTGACATGTGACTTCACCACCCATCATGAAAATTATAATCTTTAATCCTACAGTTCAGTTAGATATTTCATAAAGTATATATAATATATATATATATATATATATATATATATATATATATATATATATACATATATTTATATCGAGCGAGAGAGAGATACACACACATATACACACACACACACACACACACACACACACACACACACACACACACACACACACACACACACACACACACACACACACACACACACACACATACAAATCTCACATTGTGTCATCTTCTAAGTCTAATAAGGAAAGCCACCTTGCAACGCTATGTTTTAGTCATAGGAGATTCCAGGAGAATCCATTCTGAGACACACAGATGTCTCACTCACCAGACTTGAGTATGGAGAAATTCAGGGTCAGTTGCCTCTCTGGGACCAGGATCTGCAGGATCATGCTCACATTCAGAACATTGAACTACAAGTATCAGTATGACTCAGTTATAGTCCGTATCATCATGGAACTCCAACCTCTGGACCCTACCCAGTTCGGGTTTGTAAAAGGCAGATTATGTCTCCTAAACCTGATAGACTTCTTTGAAGTGGTCACCAAAGCCATAGATGAGGGTAAGGTGGTCCACACAGCCTATCTAGATCTCGCCAAGGCTTTCGACATCATCCCCCATGCTGGAATTATAGATAAACTCACTAGGTATAAATCCCTATGTCACAAGATGGGTTGCCAACTGGTTCACTGACAGAACCCATACTGTGAAAGTAATAGACTCTAAATTCAACTTCAGACCAGTGACAAGTGGAGTACTACAGGGTTCAGTCCTAGGTCCTTTCCTGTTTGGTATCTACTTCTCTGAAGTACAGGCTAACACAGAAGGTCTTTGGCTAACAAAGTTCGCAGATGACTGCAAACTAGGAGCCATAATCAAAACTCCTAATGATGTGGACATCCTACAAAAGGGCCTCACTGAGACAGATGCCTTGTGTCAAAGCCATGGCCTCAAGCTCAATACCAAAAAGTGCATTGTCATCTCTTTTGGTAAAAACTTTGTACCCATGAACTACCACATAGGCGGTAGTCTACTTAACACCGTAAGTATGATAAGAGACCTTGGGACACAGGTGGACAGTAGTCTCTCCTTTGATAATCACATCGCCACAGTAGTCAGGAAATCCTTCTACATGGCACACCTTATCACAAAAGGTTTTTCATCCAGGAAAAAAGAGGTCATTGTTCCCCTCTACTCATCACTCATTAGACCCATTATAGAGTACAACGCTCATTTTGGTATGTACCTCACAAGACATCTACAACAACTGGAAAGGCTGCAGAAATACCTCACAGAGAGGATTATCAGCTTCAAACAGATGCCCTACGCAGACCATCTCAAAAAACTCCAGCTTTACTCTGTCGCATATCGCCTACTCAGAGGCGATCTCTGCCTAACATACAAAGCTATGTCAAACCCAGAGCTGTTGGATATGCTCCACTTAAACAAATCGCAATCCCTTCAAGCTACACGCTCAAGGGACCTAAACCTTGTCACCACAATAAACAGAACATGCTGGAGGGATAGATTCCTGTCCCAGAGACTTCTCATACTCAGGAACAAACTACCGATCTATATCAAACAAAGCAGGGTACCATTTGGCTAGGCTTATATAGGCCCTAGGACCAATAGCCTAGTACCTACCTATTAACCTATGAACCTAGGTGGACTATATGAAGGGTGACATGACGGAAATGACAGACTGTGTGTCCTAGGCTAGAAACAGCCTAGTATTGAGTAGCATTCTATCTTCTTCAAGGATGATGCCACAATATGAACAGAATTGGCTTGGTCTGCAGTGTCATTTGAAGGGTTTGCAGTATTTGTCAGTATGGGAAGATATGGTTAACAAACCATGCTGCTTTACCAGGGCTAGTTTGTGCCTGCCCTGGCTAGGCTTTTGAATACTGGCTAAAACATTGCCCACTCCCAAAGTGCCTTTTTAATGCATTTTCAACCTGACAAACCTTCTGAAACAGCAAAATCATCTATGAAACTCTAAAGTTGTTATGGTTCACTGCCAGGAATCTAATCATGAAACTACATTTTCTGCAAGCTCTCCTCACCCTAGAGAATGTAGATATTTGTGCAGTAACTAAGACATGGTTTAAAGCCATGGGCAACACCATGGTAGTGCAGGGCTATAATATCTTCCACACTTTTAGACAAGCTACTGCACAAGGAGGGGCAAAAGGTGGAGGTGTAAAGAAACACACCTGAAAGCTGGTAAAACATTATGATGTGCTTGAGCTTCTCTGTATCCAGTTTACAATAAGCAAAGTCCCATACCATACCCTTGCAAACTATAGGTTTTATTTTATTTGTATTTTTTCCGGGGTAGAGCACTGATCTTCATGGACTGTTTTCAGACTCAACACAGGAGTACTGTCTGATTGAGTGACTTGCTCAGTCACATAGGCAAAGGTGGCTCAGAGAATCAAATCCTGAACCACAGGGGACAGCTCATTAACAACTCCTTAATCCTCTGTGCCAACTACCACACAAACAGGTTCCTATCTATGACCCAGGAAACCCATAACACATACTTAAACATACTGGAGACACTCCTCATTCAAACTGGCACCATATTCATGGATGATTTTAATTACCTCACAATAAACAGGGAATCATACATGACCCTATGCACACAGTCTCATAGATTCCTAGACTTTGTAAACACAAACACACCTGACTTGCTAGCCTGTACACCCACTAGGTGTACAAAAAACCTAGACCTAGTCCTCACAAACATTGGAGAAAATTGTAGCACCCCTAGTGTAATTCATCACTTATCAGTTCAGAACATAAAGCTGTCTCCTTTAAAATTAAAATAAAACTTGGGACCCCAACTTACTCGAGAATTTTTAGGAATTATTCCAAGACAAACTTCCTACTATTAAGTGATACCATAGCAAATTTCAAGCCTCCTCAAACCCTGAGAACAACTGTTGCCTTTGCAGAACTGTTCACAGAAATAATGTACATTCATGTTAAGGGCTGTATAGAGACAGCTGTAGCTACTCAGAATAAGCACAGGATTAACTCAACAAAACAGGCCTCCTTAGTAGAAACTTAGCATCAACAGGTTGTGTCACAAAGGAAGAAAATCATGGAAAAATTAGGAGTTGCAATGCCCAGCAAGATAAAACTTCCTCATCAATCTGAACAACTATGTCAGAGGGGTAATCAAGTCTACCAAAACCAGATCTGGCATATAAACAGCCTCTGAGGCCAAGCACAAATATAATGCTTTCTTCAGATATGTGCACACCCACCAAGGCAATACATAATGATATGACAATTGTAGAGACACCTGTATTAAGCCGGAAGATATAGAAAATCTACTGGACAACAAATTTAGCTCTAATGTTATCCCCCATCTCCCCAAAGTCACCCCTCAGAAAACACCCACAAACACAACTCCCAAACTATCATTAAGGAATAGTTCCTCCATGCACTGTCCAAGATCAAGAACACTGCTTGGAGGGGTCCAAATAAAATACCAGGATGCCTCCTTAATAGCATGAAAAAATTACTTATCAGTACCACTAGAATCCCTATTTAATTGTAACCCTCACACAGGCTTTGAAGCTAATAAATAGAGAACTGCAAATGTCATCCTTCTGCACAAGGTAGGCAGAGGGATGACAATTGCAGTCCTGTTATCCTTCTCCACAAGGCAGATTATCTATGGACCCAGGTATCTACAGACCAATAAGTTTGACTAGTGTCATATGCAAAGCCATGGAAACAAAATATTGTGAAGATGATAAACAATGACATAGGAAACCTTCATTCCTACTCAGCCTGTGGACTTTTTCAAGAAGGTAACCAAAGCAATGGGCAAAATGATGCATATTCCTTGTCTTGACCTTGGCAAAGGCATTCAACACAATATCCCACTCAGGCATCATCACAGGCAAACTCACAAAATTCAAAAAGTCCCAGAGTAAAAATGTGTCTGGATAAAAAACAAAACAAAAAAAAACTTGTAACAAAACCAACCCTGGATACTCTGGACAAAATACAGCAAGACTTGACACTTTATGGTAGAATAACCAAATGAGTGACTCCCTAGTCCAAAAGCATTATTATAAATCAGTCAAGCGCTTTTGTCCCAGACACTGTTGGTACTTCTTCAGAACTTAATTAAAACCACACTGCAATGATTAAATACAATTGTTTACATAATCAATTAAAACCACGTGACTCAATTAAAAAAATGCACACCCTAAAAAGGAAATAGACCATAAATTACAACAAATTTATTGAAAAAATATATATAGAAATACAAATAATTCTTAACCCTTGCAGTACTAGATTAAAACAAAACAGGGCCTTGTCTATGCAAAATCCCAGGGAATGAGAGAAAACCAAACAAATATAAACTTCAAAAACCTGAAAAAATAGTTTGAATAAAAAATATTTGTGTGATCATCCAGTTATAAGTCTTTTGTCCTTGTCTTTAAAACAGGAAGAATAGAGGGGTTTTCACTCAAACCAGGGGGTGTAGTGGAATTTAATTTTAATTGCCAGTGTAATTATCTTCTTTCAGTGTCAAACTTCCACCATCCTTCTCTTGGGTTCTTTGGAATAATATCAAATATGCCAAAGCTATTTTTTTAAAACCTGTACAAACCAAGGTGTGTTCAAAGAGTGCATTGTTGGCATTCTCCTTAGAAATCGCATACAGATATTCATAACCTCAACCTAAGCCCCTAAGGTTAAACACATTGCCCAATACACTAATCACAGGTGAGTCAATAGTGAGGCACACCGATGTCCCACTCACTAGGTTGAATAAGAAGAAGGTAACAGTCAGCTGTCTATCAGGTGCCAGAATCTGACGCATAACACATGCACTCAGGTTACTCCGCAACAAGTACAAGTATGGCTCTGTTATTGTCCAAGTGGGTGTGAATGACCTGAGACGCACCTCCCTGGACTACATGGGACATGGTGGACCTCTCGGATTATGGGGCCCAGGCAGGTATGACACTAGCCCTAAGCAGTATCCTACCATCACCCAGGATGATACTGCAGTACAAGCAGAAAATGACTGATTTCAACAATTGGCTAAGTTTCTGGTGTCATTCTAAGGGGGATCCAGTGTCTGTCTGCTTAGGATGGCAAGATTGGCACACCTCAGTGCTTTGCCAGAGATAGGCTGCATCTGTCACCCCTGGCTTTCCGGGTACTGGCTAAGGCTCTTGCCACCCCTATAGTACCTTTTTTAGGTGATGTTCCAAAGACCAAATTACCACCATAACAGCTATAAATAAATGCAATCTGAGGCTCATGCTGCTCAGTACTAAAAGTCTAAATCTGAAGATACACTCGCTCGAAGCACTCCTCAAAATGGAGAACATCAACATTTGTGCTGTAACGGAGACCTGGTTTAAAGTGGTAGAAAGCACCCCATGTGCTACCATGCTATAACTCATTCCACACCTTTCAGCCCCGAAAATTGGACAAAAGCTCCAAAGGCGGTGGTGTCTCTATATTCATAAAGGATATGCACACCTTCAGACTAGTAGCCCAGCATGCCACATCTGAGATACTTCAGGTACAACTAACAATGGGTAAGATGGTGATCCAGGTCATGGCCTGCTATATGTCCCTAACCATGTCCCTAGACTCTCACTCTTACATTCCTAAGCACCCTGGAATCTACCAGGGTCCAACCCAACACTCTCTTACTAGGAGACTTCAACTACCCCTCCATCAACTGGAAAAACTACTCAAGCACCAATATACTGGCCCAACACTTCCTGGAATTCATCAATTCTAATGCCCTGAAACTTCTCCAAAGCTGACTGTGGACTCCTAAAAACAGAGGTGGCTAACTTCACAGCACCCATACCAATGAAAAATAGCTGCATGACTGCCAAATCATACACCAATGCACTGTACGAACATGTACATAAATGCATGGAACTAGCCATACCCAACAGATCCAAGATGCTCTCCTTCAAAAAAAGAAAGCCAATCTGGTGGTCCCCTGCCATTAATAAACTCTACAACAGAAAGAAGAAGCTGTTGCAGAAGAAGGTGAAGTCCCAAGACTGGAAAAACTCCCTTATTAGCCACAAAAAAAGCTGAGATCCCTCATCTCTAAGCTATGAAGACAGAATTTCAACAGACACAAAAACAATCACAAAGCCTTCTATAGCTATGTCAAGAACCTCCATGGCAATACCCAGATTTGCTCTGAGTTACTGCACCATGGTACCTCTTATACTGAGCCAACAGATATTGCCAACATACTGGCCAACAGATTCAGTGCCAACTTTACGCCTCTCTCCCCCCAAAGGACCAATCACAATACCAGAAGAATGCCAGGTGCCCAGCATTACTACAGTGCAGGTTAAAGCTGCATTGTCCAAGGCCAAGAATAGAGCTTCCATGGGACTTGATAATATCCCTGGCTGTGTTCTACATGAACTACAAAGTCAACTGGCATGACATCTGTGTGCCCTGTTCAGTCACAGCCTCACCGCAGGCTTTGTCCCTACCGAATGGCGCACTGCTACATTCATCCTTCTCCATAAAGGGGAAGCGACTACAGACCCTAAGAATTATTGCCCCATTATCCTGACGAGTCTGATATGTAAAGCTATGGAGCACATCATCATGGACCTGATTAACAAAGATATAGGAAATCTACAAATTCTAGACCTCACAGAATTTGGCTTTGTGAAAGGGAGATAATGCCTGCTCAACCTGGTTAACTTCTTTGAGTCAGAAACCAGGGCTGTGGATGAAGGTAAGGCAGTGCATGCAGCCTTCCTTAATCTGGCCAAGGCCTTTGATACCATTTCTCACTCAGGAATTATTGATAAACTCACCAAACTAGGCATCAACCCCTATGTCTGCAGGTGGGTTGCAAACTGGCTCACAGATAGAACACACAGTGTGAAAGTAGCGCACTCCAATTTAGACTGCCGACCAGTCACAAGTGGAGTCCCACAGGGATCAGTCCTGGGTCCTCTCCTGTTCGGCATCTACTTCTCAGAGGTCCAGGCCAACACAAAGGGGCTCTGGTTGACCATGTTCACAGATGACTGTAAACTGGGAGCCATTATTAACTCCCCAGGTGATGCAGACATCCTACAGAAAGGCCTCACTAAGAACAATGACTGGTGTTGAAACCATAGTCTTAAGCTTAATGCCAAAAAATGTGTCATCCCCTTTGGTAAAAACTCAGTTCCCACTAATTATCACATTGATGGGAGCCCACTGAATCCTGAAGGTGTTACAAGAGATCTGGGGACGCAGGTTGACAACAAAATCTCAATCGACCACCGCATTGCCACTGTGGTCAGAAAGTCCTTCTATGTGGCACATCTCATTGCCAAGGGTTTTGCATCCAGGAAGAAAGAGGACATCATCTCTCTCTACTCTTCCCTCATTAGACCAATCATTGAGTATAATCCCCCATTTGGCATGTACCTCACAAAACACCTGCAACAGCTGGAGAGGCCACAGAAGTACCACACGAAGAGAATCCTAGGCATTAAACACATGTCCTACACAGACAGTCTCAAAAGACTCCAGCTATTTTCTGTCTCATATCGCCTACTTAGAGGCGATCTCTGCTTGACTTACAAAGCCATGTCTGACCCAGCTCTGTTAGAAATGCTATATCTAAAGAAATTCCAATCCTTCCATACCACATGCTCCAGAGACCTCAACCTCATTATCATAATCAACAGAACATGCTGGAGGGACAGGTTTCTTACCCAGAGACTGCTGATGCTCTGGAATAGACTTCCCATACATGTCAAGCAGAGCACCTTGCTGTCCCTCTTCAAGAGAAATCTTGATGAGTGGGTGGGAAATAGAATGTTCACCCCAGGGATCACTTCAATGGCTCTACTTGATAGAGGCACTGGAAATAATGTCGGGCGACACAATGCCAGGGCACTTCTATGGACTAGATTTGTAAAGGCTCCAGGGCCATTAGCCTAGTACACACCTATGAACCTATAAATATTCCTAAAATTCATTAGGTTCAAGCACATTCTTGTTGCTCAAACTATCCCTTATAAATGTTCCTTTTAGTGAAATGGGGGTATGAATGGGACGAATTTTAATACCAAAATGGGTAATATTTTTCAAATGTTTCTGGAGAGAGGGTATCCCCAGGACTTTTTATGCAAAATAGGTGATGAAGTTCTTAGAGGTTGGGGTTTAAGGTTTAAACCACTTTTAGAGATGACACCTATGTGTTTCAGGGTAGAAAGGAAGAAAGGAAACAAGATTTTAACAACAGGATGGTAGTTCCCTTTGGTTTTGGTTCCAAGGAAATTAAAGATATTATTTCTAAAAAGTGGATTATTTTTAGGGGCAAACCTGAAATCCTTGAAGTTTTAAGGAATGGACTGAACTTTGTATTTAAAACTGGTAGAAACCTTAAGTTCTACTTTGAACCCATCAGACCCCCATTTACCCCAACTCAAAAGAAACCATCTGCTGAGGAACAAATAAACGATATCCTTCATTTTAGAAAAGTCTAAGGTTTCACTTCAGACTTTTCCTTTCAAACTTCGTTTGAAGAAAGGTAAATGTGCTACCAGGGGCATTGTTTATATTGTTATTTGCAATAAATGTGGATTTTGTTTATGTGAAGAAGACAGAAAGACAACTGAGAAAAAGAATTTATGAACATCTTTAGGTGATTTCTAAGGAGAATCCCAACAATGCACTATTTAAACACACCTTGATTTGTACAGGTTTAAAAATAATTGATTTGGCATATTGGATATTATTCCAAAGACCCCAATTGGAGGATGGTTGGAGTTAGATTTTGAAAGAAGAGAATTACACTGGCAATTAAAATTAACTTCCACTACACCCCCTGGTTTTAGTGAAAACCTCTCTATTCTTCCCATTTTAGACTAGGGAGGAAGACATAATGGGATGATCACACAAATATGTTTAATTCATAAATTTTTAACAATTTTTTAAGTTTTTTGAAAGTTTACATTTGTTTTGTTTTCTCTCATTCCCTGGGATTTTACATAGGCATTTGGTTTTAATCTAGTTATCTACCACAGGGGTTAAGAATTATTTGTATATATATATATATATATATATATTGAATAGGTTCTAACTTATGGTTTATTTTTCTTTTAGGGTTTGTATTTATTTAATTGCATCACACGGTTTTAATTAATTATGTAAAGAATTGTATTTAAGCATTGTAGTCTGATTTTAATTCAGTTCTGAAGAAGTCTGAACATAGTGTTCGAGAAGAAAGTGCTTGACTGATTTATAATGAAACTTTTGGACTAAGAAGTCACTCATTCAGTTATTTTACCATAAAGTGTCAAATCTTGCTTTATTTTGACCATAGTTTACAGGGCTGGTTTTGTTACAAACTCACAAAATTAGGCATAAACCCCTGTGCCGCCAACTGGTTTACAGATAGGTCTAGCAAGCTAGGTTAGGAGGATATACCTCCACAAAGAGACCTTTCGGTAGCAGAGTCCTTCTAGGCTCAATGCTGGGACCAACCTGTTTTTGGCATCTACTGTTCTGAAGTTCAGGTCAATGGTAGAGAATTCTGGATGACCATAATTGCAGATGATTTCAAATTAGGAGCAGTCATCAAATTCCCCAGAAACACAGATACCTTCCAAGAAGGCCTGACATAGACTTGATAACTGGTGCCAGAGCCATGGTCTAAAACTCATTGCCAGGAAATGCATGATGGTATCCTTTGCAAAGATGGCTAGCACTGGAAATTGCCACATTGATAATACACCCACCAGAATAGACCCAGTGGTATGGAATTTGGGATAGCATGTAGAGAGCAACCTGGCCTTCATGTGTCTATGGTAGTAAGGAAATCATTCTATGTTGCCCAAATTATAAGCAAGAGTATGACATCAAGGTCCAAGAATGTCATTGTTTCACTGTACTTGGTTCTCAGCAAATCAGTCATAAAGTATCATGTTCTCTTTGGTATATTCCTGACCAGGCATATGCAACAACTGGGGGTCCACAGAGGCTTCTCACAAAAAGAATATTTGGAGTAGACATGTCTTATGCTGACCACCACAAAAGCCTATCACTGTACTCTGTCTCTGGCAAACTGCTGAGAGATGATCTATGCCTGGCTTACAGAGCATCCTCTGATCCCACTCTGATGGACCTATTGCACATCTGCAAAACAAATGCCATCTGAATTAACAGATTTATGGACCTACACCTCATCTGCAACATAAATTGGACATGTTGGAGTTACAGATATATGTCTGAGAAACCACTCCTTTTTTAGAAAAAGGCTTCCCATCCATGTAAACCAGCTTTTCCCTAACCCAGTTCAAGTATAACTTGGACCAATGGATGAAGAATTGGAAATTTACCCCAGTCTGGTGACTATATCTCTACTAGAGAGAGGCAGTCTGTAAATGCTTGACCACCCATGCCCAAACCTACTTTTACCCCTTATAATACCTCTGGGGTATTAAAATGTATTTGGATACAACTGGGAAGCATGTAGAGGCTTAAAAAGTCCCTTAGGGCTTTAGCCCAGTAAATATTTTTGAACCTATGAACCAAATACATAAGTACTCTTAGCACTTATTAAAAACTTGGAAAATTGTTTTAGTTACAGCAGCAGTAGCCACAGTTTTCATGTTTAAAGCAGCAGTATTTAGTATTGCCAGTATCAGATAACTTAAAAATGAACAGCAATAATATAAATGCCATAAGATTCATAAAATAGTCTGTAAAGCTGATATTACATTTTGTAAATGCTTTTTAGATGTAAACAGTTATTAAAGAAAGTTTTCGTTGAAACTGTGAACAACATTCAAACAAAATAATAGGTTACCATGAGAGTTAAAATTATTCATCATGCAATTCTCTGTACCATCATTATTGTTTTATATATGTAATTAATATAAAAACTTACAAATTGTTCTCACATTCTAGACTAATGTAAATAATCTTAAATAAAACTTAATATTATTGTGCTGCATTCATACACAGCACACTTCATTGTAAAGCATGTAGTTTGCAACATAAATAATATTTTTATATTTATATCCTTTTTTGCAAGAAAAATAAAAAACTGATGAAAAATCTAGATTTCCTAAGGTTTAAGCAAACAAATGTGAATAACTTTGAATACAAAGTAGATGACAGGAGAGAATTAGTCGAAAATGTACTCATCTTCTACGTACAAAAGAACATTTAATTTACAATGGCCTATATTTACTGTGACAAGGAAGCAAGAAAGAATATCACATTTTTGCTTTTTCCAGAAGTATAATCAAGTGCAATATCTTCTTAAAAATTAATGTAGACAGATAGATAGATAAAAACATTCACTCCCAAATTAACTTGGGAATAGATATGATTTCACTTGTACATAGAAGTTTAAATTTCAATAATGAGATAACTTGTATATCCCCCCCTGTTATAGTGAATAAAAAAAGACATACAGTCTGGATCTGGCAGATGTCCATTTAAATATCTAAACCTAGATCCAGTGGCAGCTGGTGACTTCAAATCAAAGCGGGGCTGCAGGAGACAACTGAATGGGTGGGGTCAACAGGAAAGGGTGTGGCCACATAGAATGGGGTGGAGCTATGGTACAGTTGGATCAATGCTGGCCATGCTTACCAATTTACATGAAATAAGTGCTCAATCACTATGGTGCATGCTGAATACTCTACACAGCTCATTGTTACATCTGTATACAGATTGATTTGAAGACGTACCTCTGTAGTATGCTGCAAACAGTACTTCGTTCTCTGTTTCTGCACCTGATGAGAAGCTGTGGTCTAGTCTGGAACACATCTGGTCACACTGGGTTTCTCCTCCCCCTTTTCTTGGAGACTCAAAAGGGACAGCTTAAAATTTACCAAGCAAACACTATTACATGACCCCACCTGGTTCCAAATAAGTACTTGTAGTATATTACCAAATAAGAGCCTCTATTGTGCTACTCTGGGTATTACTCAGGTTTGTTACTTATAGATAAAGTCCATTCATCTCTCTTTATTTTGTGCAAACAAATCAATAACTCTTTGGTTGGAGTTAGTTATACTCCACATTAACTCATTTTCTATGGAAATCATAGCCAATGCATTCACTCTGTCTTGCCCCATTGTACTATGAAGAAATGTTTTAATTCTTTTCAGTGTTGAGAAACACCTTTCTGCCTCAGCAGTTGACATTGGTGTGGTGGCTGTAATCAACAACACATTGTAAATCTCTGAAAACACACTGGTTAATGAGTTGTCCACCAAGAATTTTAACATCTTGACTGCGTTGCCACTTGCTGCAAAGTCTTCACGGCGATACACCAATCCAAGTTCCATTCTAAGTTGTCCCCTCAACAGGAATGGATAGTTGTTTATTGTTGCTGTGAAGAGATATTCTGGAAACTTTCTTATGTTTGTTGAAAACTTTTCAGGCAGTAATAGTTGAGAAGCTTGAAGATGGCCAGTTTGTTGAAATTGTGATGTTGCCTGGAACTTTATGACATCACACACTTCCTTTGCAGCAATCAACAATGTCTCATGCAGTGGTTGGGATGTTGATGGTCCTCATCTACATCTTGCTAGGATGTTATCTGTCTGTAGGTACTGTTCTGCAATGCTGTTGATATCTGATCTGACATTGTCAATTGCATTCAAAAACATATGCACATCTTTTTCAACAGCGGTTGCATCTGTGGTATGACACTGAAGTTGCCTGTAAAGAATGTCAACATAGGGCATTATACGATGGAAAACAGCAAACCAAAATTTAAATTCATCATCTTAAAGTGTTCGCAATTGCTTCCTGTACAGTTGCTGCAGCAGATGTAGGACACTTGTACAAATAATGAAAATACTCTGACAGCAACTCCAAGTATTTGTACACTGCATTTACAGTATGGATGTTAAAATTCCACCATGTTCTGACATTCTTGACAAGCGTCGTACTATTATATTATCCAGACCAGCTTGTCTTTGAACTGATCAAGAGAAAAAGGCTAGAATTCCACCAAGTGTTAAAAAATGTCCTTGCTTCAGTATTATGTAATGTGGCTCTTTGCATTACCAGATTAAGTTGGTGGGCATTGCGGTGTACATAATAGGCATATTTAAACTCCTCTCTTATGATGGACTGGACTCCATGTTGAATGCCACTCACAACAGATGCACCATCATAACTCTGAGCAATCACTTGCCCATGCTGGTCTCCCAGCACTTTGATGACTGGTAGGGAAGCATCCTGGCCACAACCAAACCAACAAAATGCACCAATGTTTGCCCAGCAAATTAAACATTTTGATCTTCTTACTAAAGGAAAAAGAAATAACATGTTCTCCTAACTTTGTCTGGGACCAAAATAGCCTAAGAAGCAATAGTATAAGGATGTATAGCCTTTGGGAACAACATCAAGAGTCTTTAATCAACATACTTATGCAATGGAGGGTAAAGGTGTGTGGGGGGTTCAGAGTTTAAAGCAGAGGGAATCAACCAACTCATAAAATCTTCTCTCACCTAAAACAGTTCTACTGTACCCCATTCAAAATTCTCTGCCATTAATTTTCAAAAAGCTCTCCAAAATCCACAACTTCTGGTTGTTGCGGGAAGGGGGCATTGCTCAGTTCTTCACTGAGTGACCTACCTTTTTCCTCAGTCTTCATCATCTTTAGGTGTATCTTAATCCCAAGAATTGGTGGGGGTGGAAAGTTCTCTTTCTGGATTCTTCCTGTTTAGAGGGCCCTTGTGCACAGAAGTTGTTTTCAGTAGCATTTAACTAACTGCTGAAATTAGAAGAAACCTCCAAAAATATCAGGATTATTTTCTCTAAGAATACTTGGCAACTGCAGCCCTTATTAAAATAAAAGGAAACTGCTGTAATCTTTAACATTTTGAAAAGTTGTGCAATTATTTAAATGGTGCAAATTGCTTACACCAAAAACTGACTCCATTTTCATCAGCCACAGCTACCATACCATATCTCTAAACCTCATAGAAAAGAATTCAGGACAAAGCAAAAAAAATGGGGTGGGGAAAGCTTAAATTCAAGGGCAGATTGTAAGATGATAGAATAACAGGGTTTGTATTTAGCATTCATTTTTAACAGTGTTTGTATTAGCATTCATTTTTATGATATGAAATAGGAAACTCAAAGGTCTGTCATTATTTACTGACTTCAATCCTTAATGATTTACTAGAAAACCACATGTTTTGAAGGACAAAATAAGTATGAATCCACACTCTCACTCATCTCTCTTCTGTACAGTCCCTGACAGAATGAGAAAAAATGAACAATTCAATTACAAACTAGAAACAGACACCTGATAAAATTATCTGGTCTGCTATCAGAACACTGCTTCACTAAACGAAAAAGATCATAATCCACCTGTTATCAGAAATGGAATATAAAACAAAACACTGCCCATAAAAATAAAGACACCTTCAGCACAGTGATATTAAATATAATTTACTCATTGCAAGGTCCCTGAGGTATAAGTGTGTTTGTGTGTGTGTGTGTGTGTGGGGGGGGGGTTGACAGTTATAGAAAGCTACTCCATTTTGCCAAGAGAGGTAAAATAGTGCTGAAAATTGCTATCAGAAATTTTATTACACAGAATCTGTACACACCTGCATACTCTTTAATTATAATTAAATTTGAAGAACATTTTAAATACTGACCACTTGAAAACATAGAAAATTAAAAATAAAAGTAACAGTAAATGGAATTATTTGCTACTATTTTGCCAGAAAACCATAATTCCATGAAAAACGGACCAAAAATGTGATGCAAAAATCTGTACAGTTGAGATTGAAGAAAATATGTAAGCAAGTGCAATTTAAGAATTCTTATTCTACTACTTAACTTTTTTGTATCCTCCTTTACTAACCTCACCTGCTATAATTTATTCAGTCAGTTCCTTTCCTTCCTTACTCACAGGTAAAAATAAAATCAGTGTTAGGAAAAATATTTTTTATATAAAGAAAATGTTATCCTTGGAATATTATGACACCTTCTTTTTTGTAATTTTCATGTTTTTCTTTTGCACCATATTATTTTAATTGAATTTAATAAAAAAAATCCCAGTCTTCTTTCAAAAGATGCCATGCCTTTATCTTGATTCACTATCTCATCTGAACCACTCATGTAGCTCCCCTCCATGGAGGGGTGACAGGTGATTATAACTATCAATTAAAGAGCAAGCATTTGTTTGTGGTCTCTGACATGTTTTATGCTTTATGCAACTGGTCTACATAATCATTACTTGAAAGTGTCACTGTTCTTCTTATCTATCCTCCAAGTTCAAAATGACATCCAGTTCTACACTAAATACAGAGTCTTTCTGTCTAAACATCTGGATTTTAAATTAATATGGTGATAATTACTGTTTAAATGGTCTTATGTTGTCCTGTAGGAACAATACCCCAACAGCTATGCACACACCAGGAATTTGCAACCTAGCTATAAAACTTACAGTGCTTAGATTCTCTCATAACAAAGATACATGCAGCATGTAACTATAAACAACATGTTGCATTCTATAGCCTGTAAATATGATATAAACTGTTAAGAAGGCTGATTATTTATCATGCTTACTTATGTCTGACAGGTTAATAAAGGACACAGCACTAGCTGTGCATGATAGATAGAATGCATTTACATAAACTCATTCACACTCCACAACCATCCATCCATTCTCAATCCCTTTTCCCATTTTTGCACATGGGTCGAGGTATCACTTCAGTAGTGACATTCAACTTGAACCAAGGTTTACATTGCCGGGTGGCTAGCCCTGCCGTGGTAGTTCATCAGTACCACTCACTTGCATACAGACTCACTCCTAGGGCCATTTTGGAGTGTCCAATCCACCTACTACATGTCTTTGGAGTGTAGGAGGAAATTGGAGGATCCAGAGGAAACCCACACAACCACAGGGAGGACATGCAGACTCCATACAGAAACCATTCCTTAAAACTATTAATGGATTCATAGTAAGACCTAGTGACAGAACCTTTTATGAAAAACTTCAGATGTACAAGTTCTTTGCACAGAATTCATTTATTATTAAATTCTTCAGTGGAACACACTATAGCAAACAATTCTCTTTTAACCTGTGTAAACTGTTTATGTAAACACTTTTAAGTGATATTAAGTAATATTGTAATTTCTTAAGGTTTATTCTGTGTATCCTAAGGTTATCTGGTGACATAATGAAATAAGTGAATGATAACGATAGATGTCTATCTATTGATCAGTCTGTTCTCTAATGAAGCACACCTGCTCGTACCTGTTCTCTGTGTGTGTACGTACTGTATAAGTCTCTATAGTGTGTGCATGCACACAGCTGTGTGAGCTTGCATATGTATGTGTGCAATATATCAAGATCAGCTGTATTTTAACATGATTAACCCGTACAGTAGGCAGTGCTCTGATGAAATACCTATGCAAACACGTGTATACATGTGCACACACATATTTGATATACTTTAGTCAGCTGTATTACAACATTATTCACATGCAGAGAAAGCAGTGCATGATGATATATCTCAAGTAAAAGTGTCTTTGTGTGTGCGTGATATATCAGGATCAGTTGTATTTGCTTTATCCTGACATATCAGCTGTATTATAACACCATTAGCATGTACAGAAGGTAGGGCTGGATGACATATCTCAGGAATGAAGCCATGAGCATAACCTTATTCATATAAATCCTGCCTCTTGTAGTCTGGTAAATAATTATACAATGAGCTGTCTGCTTCTGCTGGTATTCATATGAGTTCACTCTCTCATTCAAGTAATTGTAATCAAGAAAACGTGATTATCCTTTGGTATTGATAACCACTTATTTCAATACTGCATTTGAAGAGTTGACTTTTAATGTATTTTGTCATTATATTCTCTTTCTTACTCATTATTTAAGACCAGTCTTCTCAAAACTCAACTGAAAATACACTCCACTAAGATGAATATTCAAAAATAAGCAAATAAATGAAATAATATATGTTGCCCCTAAACACTGTAAAAACAAGCCCTTAACGTTACCCTAAAAATAAAATATTCTTCAGCAAACTACAGTAGAGATAAAGTTAACATGGTTGTGCTAATTACTTCATTCTCAGTACACACAAATCAAAATTTCTGTTTTCAAACTTTATGACAGCTGTATCTCAGTTGTCAAAACATCTCCTTTCTGTTATACCGGTCATGAGGTAACTCTCTTCTACTTGCTTACATTAATGGGTAACACTGTCTTAGTACACTATTGAGTCATTCTTTATACAGCATGTGGAATGACCCCCCCCCTCAAATTAGTTGCGTCCTGAACACCAATTTTGTTTAATTTTTATAGTAACTGTGACAAACATTTCATATATCCGAGAAGAGAGAAGTATGGCTAAGCAACGTATAGAAACAGATGATGTTAAATCATTCATAGTTGCTCAGTATTTTTTGTAGTTATTTACTGCAACTGACTGCAGACTAATTGCTCCCCATCAAGCAATCAGCCCATTCATTCCCTTTACTAGGAGTTGACCAGGAGGGGCCATCACTGGTTGGTTCACATTTTTCTAACTTCCTCTAATTTGTGAGGTGTCAAGGAGAGGCATGCAGTGGGGTATCCAGGGGGGACATCCCTTCATTTTTGCAATGGGTATTCCTGTCAAGCAGCCATGCTCCCCTCCCTTCCTGTCAGAGTATGAACAGAGATCTGTCCCATCTTCACCAAGAAGATCACAATCTGCTGCTGTACTTCCCAGTGAGCCCCTGAGTGCCCCTTCATTCCTTCCTTATTCTGTTCTAGGCCTCTAATCTAGTCCAGGTAAAGAAAGTCAAAGTAAGGGCACATTCCTCCATGCCAACAGCCAAGCAGAGTGACACAAAAAGATGATGAAAGTGCTAAACCATTTCTGAAGTACACATGATCATGCAAAGTTTGTCCCAACCACCACACACAAAACAGGCATAGCTAACTCATGGTATGAACAGATCAGTCAATGCTATGAAAAAAATTCACATAGTCATTTGTTGTAAATTTTTCACACTCCAGTACAGCAGGAAGAAATATTGAAAGACAGATGTTAGTGAGAAATAAATGCAATATTTTAAGCAAGCATATGTTCTGTTTGCGTCCATTTCATGATTGCAATTTTATATACCAGGGTGGTATTACTAAAAACTCTTGCTATCTCTAGGTTGTGAGAGAGCTTCTACTTCTGTAACATTATATTGTATCTATGAGTGGTGCAGTATCACTTGCACTGGCTATGCTGAAAGGCCAACTCCGTGTACCTGCATCTTCACAATGACAACCAAATGTTTATTCCATTACTCTATACAAATCAACGGAAAATTTTACAACAAAATGCTAGGGACACAGACTGCCTATTTTTTTAAAAATGAAGCTGATGATAACAAACTAGCAAATTAAATGAAATTAGAATTAAAGTTGCCATAGCTAATGTCCACTCTTGCCTTCAAACACTGATAGCTGCTTTTTAATCTGCCAGTATGGTCATGCCCTGAATTTGTTAAATTTGGTAACGTGTGCATTACGTCCTTCTAAAAAAGCAAATAAATCATATAACACATCCTTTGTGGCCTCATTGTAAAACATGAAGGATCGCTAGGATTTAGAAAGGATTACAATGTACATGAAGCCATATCATGAGCAGTTCTCCCCTAGTGGTAACATATTTTTGATTCACAGTTTTTACTTGAAAGAGCACTGAGTCTTTCCGTTTTCCAGTCCAATGACAACACAGGTCAAACCAGTTGGAGGTGCACTCACTACACTGCTCTGCTGTCAACCTGTCTGATTAAACAAACTCCAAAGTACTGCTGCTGACTGTTTCTTGCTCTCTTTTTCCCAGCACACAAAGTGTACTTTTTTTATTTTTAGTGTCTGTCTTTCGTTTTTCATCTCTGTCAGCCGGCTGCTTGCTTTACGCTGACTGACAAGCATGTGCACTGTCGAATTCCGGGTTGCGGCGGTTTTAAAAAATATGTTTTTTTTCCTTTCTCTTTCTACTTGGAGCTGCAGTCCGGGGAGTCAGTTAAGGCATCAGGGTGATGCCCAGCAATCTATGTGGTTCCAAACCGCATAGAATTGGAAGGGGTTCAGACTGCCATGCCTGCAGGCACGTACATGACGTGGATGGGCTAAGTGGCTGCTGATTAGTTCTTGCTCTCTTCCCGGGCTTTATGTGCTGGGAAAAGAGTGAGAAGCAAACAGCTGCAGCCAGTTTTGGTTGTGGACTTGAGCCTTCGAGGATTTATTTGACAGAGATGCTCGATTAGTCTGGTTAGTTTGTACTATTTATCATTTTGTTTGTTTTGGTTGTGATTTCAGTAAAACATAACCATACATAGAACACTAGGTAATGAGAGGGTGGGGAAATGGACTATAAGTTAAGCACTACATATTACTAAAATGTAGGGAAATAGGCAGACTATAAATAGACAAAAGGTCTCTGTCTGGAGGCAAAGTCTACATTTCTTTTCTGTTTCTTTCCTATACAACTTGTTGATGAAGGACAAAATCTTAATAGTTGCAAGAGGACTTTGTAAAAGTAGATGTGGCAGGATCAAAGCCAAGGTAAAAACTATGACAGAGTTCATGTAGAAGTTGAAAGTTTAAGGAAATGCAATGTGCAGAAAGTAAAGGAGGGCCTCAGACCATCTGCATGTTTACAGATCTTAACTGTTTTACAACCAAGCAGATGAAACAAAATAAAGATTTATGTTTGCTGCTACTGCAATCAACATATGTATGTGTTTATGTATTTATGTTATTGCACATCCATCATTTCTGTGCCAAGCATTAGCTGATTTTTATTTTTTACTTGTGACTGTTTCCTGCATTTCTAGAAACACAGACAAGCAGAATTCCTTTGAAAGTAGAATAAAATAGATCTAGCTAATATAGTCTTCTGACTGGCTTACTAGAATCCTGGATCTTTTTGAATCTGATACATTCACTGAGTGGGAACAAACTACTGCTCCAGAGAGAGACTAAGTGTGCTGGATTTTTTATTGCTTGGCGTTGGCGGCCTATTTCGTTTTCTGGCTGAAAGAAGTACTTTCTTTTCTTCTTTCTCTTGGTATGTATGCATTATTGTTAGTTTAGATGATAGATCTACTATGACACCATGCTTTTATTGAGAAGTAGATTATACTTAAAATATTAGACCTTTATTTTAATATGATTTTTGTTATTTTTGTGGCTGTGCATATAATATAGTTTGTTTTGTAAACTGTTTCCATTTTGGTCCAGTGAGTTTAGGAATTAAGTTGGGTGGAAGAAATTTAGCTTTCAGAACTTGGAGCACATATATTAGGATTCCTGGTTGTGCCTTTGGGATTGCAGGGTCTAGTACGTGCTTGTAACATGGCTGTATTCTTAAATGGAGTCTTTAGTCAAGATTATGAGTGGTATTCATTCATAGTTCAAGTATTTGCATTTGTGCAGCAGTCATCTGCAAATAGCACAGCTATGCCTGTATGCAAATATAATGAGTGCAAGCTATTAGTGATGACTATGGCAGAGCAAAAACATATGTGAAGAAATCCTTACTTTTGTAAAAATGCTTAAAGTAGAAAATATTATTTTTTATTTGAAACTACTATGTTAAAATGTAAAGTCTCAACTGATTTGGGACTTTTTCAGATATTATGGACAAGTGTGGCTTTGAGCAAGCCCACTAGAAGTACTGACATGCAGTTAAGACAAGTGACACACAGCATAATTATTTATAATGAGTTTTAAGATTGCCAGACTTCAAACGTGCACAGAATAATGGTGATAATTCCACAAAGTATTTCATAGTCTTTTATTTTACAACTATTATGGCAAAAGGACTATTGTGGCCTAGAGTGGTGTTTAATCAAGCAAAGCAAGATATATATATTCATAGATATGTCATGATACTTTGCTTTTCCTATAAGTTGTTGATATTAAAGATATTTCTGCTAGTATACTTATTGGAACATACCATTGATGTAGAGACTTTTTTGAACAATTATGAAATGAAAACATGTTAACCCTCAGTGTAATTATGTTTTCTGTGGTCTGAATATGTCACACGAGGTGTTTCTACTTGCAGTTTGGTACTGTGGACATTAATGAGACTGCAGACAGATCATATCTTTCTAGTCACTGCTTTACATGAAATTAAAAAAAAAATTTGATAGAAATATCTAATCTCTGGGGAATTGAACTGTTACTACAAAAGCAACTGTTAGGGATAGTATAATGGATATTTGTAATGTTTCTATTAATGGCAATATTGGAGAAAGTCTAAGAATTAATTTTAATTGCAGTTCTAGTTATTAGTGATTGTGATAAGCGCTAGTGTTCTCAATGTGGAGAATTTTGTCACTCAAAGGAAACATTGTGATATAACTTGATTGTACGAAATGTAAACTAGCAGGTCATTTTTGGTTTGACTGACCTCAAATGTTAAAGTTAGAAAAAGGCAACTTTTTTTTTTTTTTTTTTTTTACCTGTATTGAATATTCCCAATACAGTGATTAATAAAGTGCCTTCTAATAGTTTTAGAGGACAGGAGCTTGGCCTTCACAGTTCTGGAATCTGATGGAAAGTACACTGATTTACTTGTTAGTAGGGCTTAAATGCTGATGTAAGCAATGCTAATCAAGCAAAAACTACTACCATTGCTAAGAGTAAAAAGGCATAAAGTGAAACAAGGGGGTGAACATAGTAAGAGAGGTGAGGGCTGAAATTTGTTACTGTAAACTGAATGAACATAGCATTAGTAATGAGCTATATAGATATACTATTATAGAATATTTTAGGTAGATAAAGGCTGTGTTTGTTAGATGTCAGTGCTTTGACAGTTTGTCAGAAGTATTAAATGGAATCAAGCTTTTTGGACTTCTGGTTAGGCACTTTGAAGTGGAATTTCTGTGCTTTAATTTTCTTTTTTGAATTACTTGATTTAGTTGTTGTTGAACCTGAGTGTTTACCTGTGTGTGATTTTAAAGGCAATTGGGCCAGATTCATTAACTTATACACAATCTGTGTTCAAGAATATACCCACCACTTTACTTTCTAATCACTCAAAAATTACACTAAGTGTACATTGTAGTTTACACATTGTGGTAACCTTTATGAATCCCCCTCAATATTTAAGGCTACAAGAAAATAAGAAAATCAAAATTAGGAAGAAGAAAGGAGTTATGCGTATGTTGTCTATTCACTCAGAACAGAGTACACTTAGTGTAGGCATTAATAAAATCCAGGGATTTTCTTCTGGGTTTCTATTTGTATATAAGCCCCTTAACAGTTTGATAGAAAAAAAAATCTCTCTTCAGAAATTGTCACCTTTTGTTTTTATTAATTTCTATATTATTCTGCCAGGAGATTTTAGTTGTCAAATATAGCCTCATGTGGGAAAGAAAAAATAATTAAATTCTGGAGAGTGGTCATGTAATATTAAAATTTCAGACTTCATATTCTTCAGAAAGTACATAGCAACACAAAACCTTTTATTCTAGCAATTTTCTAAGCTTATAAGATGAATATTTGAAATTTGTCCCTATTTTGGGACTGTATTCCACCATTATTGGCTTCATCCAGGTTTTTTGTGCTAAGGTTGAGAGCTACGGCAAGAACTGAATTCATTGGATATGTTTGAGGGCTGTATTCCCTCATTACTGGGTTTGTCCAGGTGTCTTGTGCTAAGAGGTTGACAGCTATAGTGAGAAATGAATTCACTAAATGATAGCCATTTAAGTTTTAGTCTTCCTCTCTTTCACAAAGCAGCTGATTTGGCAGAGTGGTATGTTGCTCTGATTGTTTTGCACAGGGACCTGGATTCAAGACTGGGCAGTAAAATGTATGGTGGTAATACAGCATTTTATTCTACCAACTTTCCAAGATTATACAAGCAATGTTTGTGTCCCTGGTTTTTGGGCTTTTGCCCCCCCCCCAATAAATTTTGACTTTTTCCAGATTTCTTGTGCTGCAAAGTTGAGATACAGTTGAGTATTGAGTAGATTTTTACAAGGAGCTGAGAGCTGCAGAGGAAGAGAAGTTTAGTGCTGCTTATGCTGAATCTGCTTGTATTGTTAATAGCACAACAGGTTACGTATTTGGTTTTGATGCAGAAGGCTGTGAGTTCTACTCCCCCAAGGGGTGGATGCTGCCGTACTGAGAATGTCCTCATTGGCGAAGATACTAACTAGCACCAACCTCTTCATTAATTACAGATCTCTTTAATGTGGAATTATTTAGATGACTTACGTCTGCAGAGATTCTGCATATTTACTGATACTGGTGTATTGTATAAGTTTGAGTAGACTTTTTATAATGGAAATGTTCTCAATTGGGCAGTTTTGTCATTATTGGTGTATGCATTTTGTTTGATTGTTTACTGGAAAAATGTTCAAAACAAATTTAAAACACCCTCTAACAACTGTACTGTATTACACAAGGAATATAATTTAATACAATCAGGAAGGTGTATCACACAACATGTATGTTTTGTGTGCAAGGGGCCTATCCTTTGAAAACAGCCCAAAGTTAATCTTTATACTACCCAAATGTATTTTCTTTGAATGTGGATTTCACTGCTGTTTCAATGAATGTGAGTTTCAAAGGCAGAGTTTTAATGCCAAGTCTATTTTCATTGTGAGACTGCATTGCTTTGTTTAGCAGATGTTTTAGTGTTCGTGTTGTAAAATACAAAATAAAACTTTCAAATAAAATCCAAATCATCATAGAGGTAAATCAATATGCACATTGCAGTGTTTATGGTAAATGGGGCAAAAATAGCCAAGTAATGGGACATTGGAATAGCTGCAGGGGGTGGCTCCATTTGACCATGATTTTGTGAGGGGGAAGGATAGCAAACTCAGAAAGCTCCAGCTCAGCTGAACTATACCTTTCAACTGTCCAGATTTTCACAGAATGAATAGATTTTTGCTTCTTATTTTTGGTTTGTTCCTCATAAAATTTGTTTTTTTTCCTGGCAAATCATTTAGGAATTAAGTCACTAAATAATGACAGACATTGGGTTTCAGACTTCATAACCTTCAGAAAAATGCATGCTAAAGCAAGACCTGTTCTATCAACTAAGTTTATACAAGAGCAGTTTTTGTACTGTTTGTATGTTCCCCCAATATATTTGGTCTTGTCCAGATTTCCTACGTTAACAGGTTGAGAGGTACGTGCAAATTGCTTTATAGAATTGGGCATATCAAAACCTCTCAGCTGTCCCCGATTTTGGCTCAAAATGTTGCTCTCCCTCTAATCCTGCCGCAAAATGTCAATTTTGGAAGAAAACATAGAGGGTTTACAATTAATAAATAACTGTAATAATCATAGTTATAAATTACTTTTATTTCTGAAATGCATGTAGATTCATTTATTTTGTCAGCTGCTCAAGCTAACAGTGCTAATATTAAAAAGTGTCGCTTCTTTGACAGGTTTCCATCTGTATTGTGTGGCTATTTTATATTTTTGCATCACATTTTTGGTCTATTTTTCATAAAATTGTGGTTTTCTGGCAAATTAGTGGCAAATCATTAAAGATTGAAGTAAGAAAATAATGACAGACATTTCAGTTTCAGATTTCATACCCTTCAGAAAATTCATACTAATGCAAGACCTACTATTGTATTAGAAAATTTATAAGACCAATATTTAAATATCGTCCTTAATTTTGGGCCTGACTTTGTCCAGATTTCTTGCTCTGTGGTTGAGAGATATGAAATGTGTCAAGGCCATTGCAGTCAGCCAGAGACATTTCAAGTTGTGACATACTTGCTGCACCCCACTCCCCCATGTAATGGCTCTGGATGTGTCCAAGCAAGGCAAGGAACAGTTATGCAGTGTAAGTGTGCAGAGTATCCCCCTCCCATCCAAGGTAGACACAAGTACTACAGTGGCTTTTCGTCTTTTTTTGCTTGATTTTGCAGAATGTTCTGGTTTTCTGTAATATTTTTATACGGTTGAATTATGCTTCTTATTATTCAGAAAGTGCCTGTTGCTCTATGTTTAAGTAGCAATGATTTCATGACCATCAGGTAAGCTTGTCCGAGATTGTAAGATGCAAATAAGATTACTGTTAATGAATTACCAACATTGAGAGCCTTTTTGTTGTTGCCATGCAGAGAATACTTACATAACTAGATAACATATAAACCTTTGGTATTGAAATGCATATGACAGTATTTGTAATAAAGGACAGGTGTGCCACCCAGCAACAGCCCCTAAGGCAAGACAACATACCTAACACTTTAGTCATAGGTGACTCTATAGTCCAGCGCACTGATGTCCCACTCACCAGGTTGAACAAGGAGAAAATTACAGTCAGCTGCCTGTCAGGTGCCAGGATCTGCCACATAATGCATGCTCTCAAGTCACTCCACAACAAGTACAAATATGACTCTGTCATTGTCCATGTTGGAGTGAATGACTTGAGATGTACCTCCCTGGAATTCTTGAAAAGAGACATGGAAGAGCTCTCGGATCATGTGGCTCAAGCAGGTATGACCCTAGCCCTGAGTAGCATCCTGCCTTCACCCAGAATGATACCACAATATAAGGACAAAATGATTGACTTCAACAATTGGCTAAGCTTCTGGTGTCATTCAAAGGGGATCCAGTATCTGTCTGCCTGGGACAACATGATTGACAGACCATGATGCTTTTCCAGAGATGGTCTGCACCTGTCACCCCTGGGATTCAGGTTATTGGCTAAGGCTCTTGCCACCTCTATAGTGCCTTTTTTAGGCAAAGTTCAAAGGACAAAACCACCCCCATAACAGGTACAAGCATGCAAAATCTGAAGGTAATGCTACTCAATGCTAGAAGTCTAAACCTCAAAATGCACTCTCTCGAGGCACTCCTAAAAATGGAGAACATCAATATATGTGCAGTAACTGAGACCTGGTTCAAGGCTCTAGAGATCACTCCTGCAATACCAGGCTACAACTCTTACCACACTTTTTGGCCACCAAACCAGGACCAAAACACTAAAGGTGGAGGAGTGTCAATATTCACTAAGGATATTCACACCACCAGGCTAGTTGCCCAACACAATGCATCTGAAATTCTCCAGGTGCAACTAACACTAGGTAAGACTGCAATCCAAATTGTAGATTGCTATAGATCCCCCAACATACCCCAAGATTCTTACTACACCTTTCTAAACATACTGGAAAATATTAAGATAGAACCAAACACCCTAATACTGGGTGATTTTAACTACCCTGCCATTAACTGGGAAAACTACTCATGTACCAACGGTTCTTGGAATTCATAAATTCCAATGCCCTGGATCAACTAATCCATAGTCCCACCAGAGGCTCCAAAATCCTGGACCTCATCATTACCAACATGGGAAATCGATGCTCCACACCTATGGTCACCCCCTCATTATTCAGGTCTGACCATAAGCTAATCACCCTTGACATCCACATCCCACCCCACCCCCCAGTAAGGAAACCTTCATAAAAAACTTCTCCAAAGCCAACTTCATGCTACTCAAGTCAGAAGTGACAAACTTCATGACACCCATGCAGATGGGAACTGAAAGTTCAACTGCTGAATCCTATACTAAGGCACTGTATGAGCACATCCTCTCATGCATGAATCGTGCCATCTCCAGTAGAACCAAGGTGCTCTCCTCCAAAAAAAGGATGCCAATCTGGTGGTCCCCTGCCATAAACAAACTTTACAACAAAAGGAAGGAACTGTTGCAGAAAAGAGGAAAATCACCGGATGCAAAAAACTCCCTTACCAGCCTCAGTATGAAGCTGAGATCCCTCATAAAATCCTCCAAAGCTAGTTACGAAAATAACATTGATATAGATTTCAAAGACAACCACAAGGCATTCTATAACTGTGTCAAGAATCTAAATGGCAATGATCAGATCTGCTCTGAACTAAAACAGAATGGCATTAAATATACTGATCCCAAGGATATTGCCAATATCCTGGCAGATTGATTCAGTGCCAGCTTCACCCCCCCTCTCACCCCTTAAATGGCCCATCTCAATACAGGAAAATTGCCAAATTCTGGTAATAATGGCCACGCAGGTAAAAAATGCACTCTCCAAAGCTAAGAATACAGCATCCATGGGACCAGATAACATCCCGGGCTGTGTACTACATGAACTACAATATGAACTGGCACTTCACCTAAGTGTCATGTTTAATCATAGCCTCACCTCTGGTTTCGTGCCCACTGAGTGGCACAGAACTACCGTCCCATCAGTCTGACGAGACTTATCTGCAAGGCCATGGAGTGTATTATCATGGAACCTATAAACAAAGACATTGGCAACCTTCAAACACTGGACCCCACCCAGTTTGGGTTTAGCACCTTGCCAAACAGTTTGGCTACAGCCAGAATCAACAAGAACTGAAGCGGCAGTAACCATACTCCACTGATCATCTGTTTCACCCTCCACCTGTCCAATATCTGAGGTCTAACTGAAATGGGTAGGCATAGGCCTACTGGCTGTGTCTGATGGAATTACAGGGGATGGCTGTATGTCAACCTCAGTTTCAGATTCAACCTCTGCACCCCCTGAATGTGCGTCAGTTTTGCCACCATTATCATCAGAATCTGATGATACTCTGACATCAAGTGGTAGAAGTCCCACACTTTTACTGTCAGGATCACCTGTGGTAATAAGCAACAAACACAGGAAAAAATTAATACCTAAACTACTGTAGTCCAATATACTGTAGGCTAACAAACTAACAGTGATGCCACTATTACAGACAGCACAGCAATATGCACAACAGTCCTGACACCATCACAAACTAAATATTTCTCTGAACTGCTCATCACTACTGACATAAAAATGTTGTCTTACCATTTGTAGATGGTACTATGTTCCTTATGCTGGATGGTCCTGGAAGAAGTTAAGCAAAAGGTAAGGACAACATCATCACAATTAAAAGTAACACAGGGTAAAACTTTTTGCCTTTTATATGTCCATTAATTATATTTTCAAGGAGAACTTGGATGACAAATTCAACCTAAGTTCCATGTGCAATCAATCCAAATGTGTTGTTAACTGTAGCAATCTACAATCCCCCAAACAATTTCTTGTTAAACAGAACTAAAATATTGATGCAAATATTTTACTATACAAGAGTATTTAACAATTGAGTTACATAAGCCTACCTGGAAGCTCCTCCTGGGACATACTTGCTATCCCTGAAACAGTAGCGCCAGTGTCAAGGGCATGCTGTTCTGCACTTTCCTGAAAGCTGTCTGGATCCCTGACAGTGGACAGGAACTCTTCATTTGCTGTTAATGGTGGCTCTGCAGCAGACCTCCCTCTGGTACCCATCTGATCATGGGCCACTGCAGCTGCCACCTCTGTGCATATGAGACCATGTCAGTAGTCCCATGGTGCACCTAATGTTATGTCCTGATGTGGCTGCCTACTGCATTCACATCTGCAACTATCTGCTGCCAAATTTGCATTCTGCCTGACATATCTCCATGTTCCCTGTCAAGCAGAAAGGGTCTCAGGGTCACTGAAGGAAGATTTTCAGGGATTGATACTCCTGGGTGTCATAGTCCTAGGTGTCCTAAAATACAACAGAAGGATAATATACATCAGTATCATATAACTAAAAAATACCTGTCCCCAGATAAAACAGAAAAAGTAGCATTTCTGTATTACCCACTGGATAAACATAAAACAGTCTAGATATCTGAAGTATGAACAAGAGGAATTGTATGGTTGTATCATATTACATTCACCCACAAAGCAAGCCTGGATGCAGAACAAGGGAGAGGAACAATAGTGACATATCCTTGTTTGTGCCAAAACAGAAATGCAGCTTTGTTCCCCCACTCCCAAAAGAACAGGCAAATGACACATTTTACTAACAAACCATCAGTGAAATGCTAAAAGTGCTTTCAAATGAGCTGTCCCTGAAGCATGTGTACAAATTTAACAGAAAACATTCCATTTTAAGATATTGCCATTCATATATTCCTGTGAAATTCTCTGATGAACATGTCCATGCCATCAGTACACTTTTATGTAATGCAAGCATATGCAGTATATAGCTGAAAAATGCAAGCATACTTTCTCAAGTTCAGTGGTCTTCTGTGCAGATATATCCCAAAGTAATAGCTGATTCTGTGTTCTCCACATAAACAATTCTTCTCACCTTTGGGTTCCTTAGCTACATGGTTGCCTTTTTATGGTGTAGATTCAGGGTTGTTAACATGGTGAAGATACAAATGAGGTGTGAACTCATTAGAATTGCTGAATCCCAAATTGTTGGCTCTGTGTATCAGATGTAAAATAGTGCAGGCATTTCCTTAGTGTTTGTTGCTACTGGATTGCAACTGTGAATGATTACTGGTAGGGGGAAGGAAAACGCAACAGCAATGCAGACTGCACTACCTCAAGTAGGTGTGTCAGGTTAGACTTGCAAAGTACATAGAAGTAATCTTATCAAGTTTGGAAATATAAGTAAGCAGCACTTAATTCACATGTTCTGTTCATTAACATCCAACCTCCCCCTTCATTTGTTGACGTGTATATTATTGCCATTTAATATCCTCACACATTTTAAGGACAAGGATATAGAATGCCTTACAGACTGCAAGTCTCAGATTACTGGTCAGATAAGACAAGAACATGCAACAAACACAGGGATTTAAGACAGAGCTGCATTTTTTATAAGCAGTAGTCATAAAGGGTTGTGTGATCACTCAGTGCACTACATCCAAAATTTATAGATGTACAAATAACTGTTATATGGTTTCTTAGTACTGCACATGATGTTGCAGTTGGTTGTATGCAAAATGATTTCAGTTCCCTGCAGCAAAGCTGTTTGTGTGGTAAAAAGGGATAAGGCACCCTTACTGTCTTCTGAAGATTAATTGGAGTGAGAGATCAAATCCATACCTATGTAAAAATATTTCATGTGTAATAACAAACATTTTGTAGTGTTTATTTCATAGATTGCTTTTCTTTATTTCAACTACTTTTCACATTTTTTTGGGGGGAGCAGTGTTTTTGTGTGGTGCAGTGCTTAGCACAAAGAAAGGAAAAAAAGAAAATGAATATCAGTTTGGCTGTGGTTATCTCGTTTGCACGATGCTTAACAGTGTGCAAACCCAGACTAGTCATGCACCAGAAAGCAGACAGAACACATGCAAAACACCTGCATACAGCGCATCTGTAAAAATGCAAAGGCCAAAAATTATATATTGTTGCAATTTTTGCTTTCCATCATGCAACACCACTAAGCAGCAGTTAGCAAGGTTCCCCAACACCTGCAGTCATTGAACACCTGCAGACAGGATGCAGACAGCCAGTAATTTAAAATTGATGCATTTAATTAATTCTGTTTGGCACTTCACAAACAGCCTAAGTGGTGTTGCATGGTGGTTAACACACAGAACTTCAGAATGAGTAGGAAGTTTTGGAAATGTCATGTCACGTCACTTGCCCTGTGGCAGCTGGTGTAAGTGTAGGGCTGGAATACTGATGGTCTTGGGTTCTAGTACAGGGTGTACATCCTATTTTTTACTGTTGTGGTAGTGTAGGTTATAGCAATGAACTGTAAAATAAACAAGTGTTATTTCAACATTCTTATGGCAACATGCATGTAAAACTGCCACACACATGGTCTAATACAGGACATTCCAGACATTTTTACTGTTCTGCCATTTCCCATTATATTCACTCTCACTAATAACAGATAGTTGAGCTGATATGAATTATACGTATGAGGGATAAGACACTCTTATTGTGTTTTCAGATGTATGACTGAGGGTATATTGTCCACTATATTTCTGTAAGTATAATTCTACTATCTGGACGTGGATGGCCTTCACAGTTAAATAAGATACATACACAACTGGATCTATATACAAGAACCTTGTCAGGTCACACACCTCAAACTGTCAGCTGCATTTATGAATGATTCCTGACTATGTCTGAGCAGCACTTTTTCTGCGGAAAAGAATGAAAATCAACGCTGTGGAAGAAAATGATTTGTCCCTTATACCTAGGTTTGAATCTCATACTTTAAAAATCAATTTTGTCAGTGTATAAATCCAAAAGCAAATGTCACAGACCATGACATTTATGCCCCCAATGCATGTCTGCAAATTTAACTCACCTAACAGTTACCTCCCAATTTTCAATATATATTTCCAAGATACATTACCAGATACCCCTCAAACTAAGGTCAAGTGTCAGATTAACTTTCCTGTTTCAAATATGTATTTCATCCCTGCTTGGCACTGCTGCTGTCCTTTTAACATTGTGCAAACATGGTTGGCATTGTTGCACAGGTTTGCACACTACCAGCAAATGTGATAACTGGAAATGGCAGGAAAACATTAGTTTTCATTGTTATAGGTTGGATGTTAGACATATCTGGAGTTAGTGGTGAAGCTGCTCAGTTTAGGGCACAGAGGTGAGGTGTCCAGGAGTCCAGGATATTTATTGGACTCCTAGTAAAGCACCACAGCCAAAGGCTTCTGCAGAAAGACTATTATGGCTCCCTGTACAAGTCTGAGTTGTGCAATAGCTTGGCTCAGTCTGTATCCAGTGCTATTGGCATCCTACACACTGGAGAGCAGTGTAGGAATCATTTTAATGACATGCAGAGGCAAAAGAAAGATACCCCCAACCAGTGGTTGACTGAATTTTAAACTGCTGACATCCCACAGCTGTGTAAGTATGATAATAAGATAGTACTTGTAATACTTAGAAAGGTAAATATAGGCAAGACTGGTATGCATAATGCTCTTCTGTTCTTCCCCAAATAATGATAACATAGAGTTCAGTAGCCATGCTCAAGATGCTTGAATGGAGAAACTGAGTGGAGCAAATGGTAGGTAGGCAGCATAAGAGAAGTATTGTAACTTTAAAAGTTAAAGATAGAGGTCTTTGTTATATAGTTGTAGCAAATTGAGCATACAAATCCTAACTGTAAAAGCAAGTATGCATGCATTAGTGTGTAGCACAAACCAACTTTAAGAGTCAAATAAAAGACTGTAGTCAGAGTTTCTGAGTTAAAATACCACCATTCACACTGTTACAGCTATACAGTACTGCATTTCTTTAATAATATTTATATTGAATTAAACTCTATACAAGTGGCATAGATGCCCCACTGTTAACTGTAATCTGTATAATTGGAACACGCATATGTTCAATATATGCATATTTCAAGGATTACTTTCAGCAATCTGTAGGTATAGTGTGCATTTGTTAGGATGTATACTTAAATGTAATACTTCAGATAAAATAGTTGTGTAATTGTGTTAATGCATTGTATGTCACATATGATGGTACTAATTTTATCTCTTTTTTTCTCTCACTGCAACCATTATCTCTTTTTTTATTTTCAATGTGTCATCAAAATGTCTCCATGTCATCCATGTGTACCACATCAGTAAATGCTACACAGCACAGCGAGGTTGGCCAACCCCAGTGGATCAGCCTGCCCCTGCTCCATTGACTTCAGTATCAATGCCCAACACATATGGGACCCAACCTGACAGCGCTACCTGTGCTGCTCCTGCACTACCTGCACCCTCAGGTAGTACTGCCCTTGAAGCTTTTGCAATGGTATACTCCAGGAATAGTGGCAGAGGTGGGGATTTCATCACCTGCCAGGAGACGCTAGGGTTGGTGCATAGGGTCATGTACTGTACCATTGTTGTATGCCTATGCTAGATGGAAATGCTGCTCTTCCTTATGGTACATAGGAGGAGAAGATTTCAAGCACTCCAACCACCAGTGGAGTAAGGAGACAGTAATGAAAGTTCAGTGGGTGAGGAATCAATTCTCACTATCCCCATATTTCATGGGTATAAGCATGGGTTGTCTTCTCCCTCACCCTAATCATGGTGTCCCCCAACATTTTGTGTCTCTCACCACCCGTGTCTTGTCTTGTTTATTTGCATTTGCTTCCTTGCCAAACCCAACTTACCTGACCCAGAAATGCCTATGTCCCTTACCCAACATTCCTCTATTACTGAATTAAAAGAAAACATTAGTCATCTGTCCCACAAAAAAATGTATCATCCCATACATAGCTCTTCATTTTGCACACGTGTCTTCTTGACACATTTAATTTAGTCCAGTTGACTATGCAACATGATTATGTTCTGTCACTCCTCTCTCTGTGGGTGGCAGTCCAAATTCAGCTAATATTCTCCACATATTATTAGTTTTTACCATTGAAGAAATAGATAGCTATGGTTCTGTCCTACCTCCCTCATGTACATTACTGTATTACTTTCCCATTGTTCTTTCCCCTGCTTCCTCCCCATTTCACCACTTTCCTAGCTACCCCATTTTAGCATGTATAATCTGGTCAAGAAATAGAATCATACACAACACACATAAATACCAGAAAAAGAAATGGATCTCTGTGTTTGCTTGGATTTTGGCATCATGCACCAAGGCCAAGCAACAGTGAGCAGCTCTACAATGCTACTGTTATCTCTGCACAATGCCACTTAATACCGCTTTAACACTTTTCAAAGTGAACACTTACTTGCATCACACTTTAGTACTGCACAGGTACTAGGTTAAGACATTGAAATTATCCTTGCACAGAAAGAGACATTTAAGTATTCCACTGTGAACATTACAGTATTGCACTATGGACCTTAGAGTATTGCACTATGATTAATTTATGAGTTTGTAACATGTGTTACATTGAAAGAAGAAATATTTTACTGCATTGCTACTGTCCCAGATGGCTGATACATCACAGTCATGGTGAATATTGCACTAAGTATTAGATGAGACAGGTAACCAGTTCAATGCACAATTTCAGACAAGCTTTTACAGATTCTATTGACCCAGATGGCCATTATGGAGCATAGTGGTTACTAGAGTTTAGCAGCCTGGTGACATTAAGGAAGAATCTCATAGTTCTGCAACATATGCTTCTGAAGCGCTTTCCGGATGATAGATGCAGGAACAGTCTGTTAGCAGGGTGAGTGCAGTCTTTAACTATTCCTCTGGCCCTGCTGAGACATATGGATAAATACAAGTCATGGATAGGAGGTCAGGTGGACTTTATGATCCTTTTGGCTGTCTTTATCACTCTCTGGAGGGATTTCCCTCAGAAGTAGAACAACTGCCATATCATACTACGAGATTGTTTGTCAGGATGCATTATATAGTACCTCTGTGGAAGGTAGTGAGAACTGTCAGTGGAAAATTCACTCTCCTCAGCTTTCTTAAAAAATGCAATCCCCGGTGTGCTTTCTTGACTATGGCATTTGTATTGTTGTTCCAAGACAAGTCCTCATAAATGTGCCCTCCCAGAAACTTCATGCTTCTCACTCTTTCCACTGTTTCCCCATTGATGGTAAGGGGAGAATGTTCCTTGCGATTTTTCCTGTAGTACAGAATTATCTTTATTTTCTTGTTCACATTTAGTGATAAGTTATTTCCACACCAGGTAATCAGTTGTTCCACTTCATCATTGGATGGTGCAGTGGTACAGTGGTAACATTGTTGCCTCACAGCAACAGATTCTCTGGTTTGATTCTCAGCTGAAGTGACTTCTGTGAAGAGTGTGCATGTCCTCCCTGCATTTGTGTAGGTTTCCTCTGGGTGCTCCGGTTTCCTCCCATGTTCAAAGACATGCATCTGGAGTGTTTCTCCCCGGAACTCGGCAGAAAATTGGCTATGTTCTAAGCCGGATTTTCCCAGTTAACAAATGTAAAATAAATAAATAAATAAATCTTTAAATGTGTTTCTTCATTATTACTGATGAGGCCCACCGCCATTGTGTCATCAGCAAACTTGATGATGTGGTTTGTATAGTACCTGGCTGCACAATCATGTGTTAGGGTGAACAGCAAGGGACTTAGTACACATGCTTGTGGGACTCCAGTGTTGAGTGATGCTATCTGAAGTGTTATTTCCTATGTAGACTTTCTGAGGTTTGTCTGTGAGACAGTCAAGAATCCAGTTATAAAGTGTAGTGTTGACACCTAGCTGGAGTAGCTTCATTACAAGATGAAGAGTGATGACCATGTTAAAAGCAGAATTGAAGTCAATGAATAGTACCCTTGCATAGGTGCTTTTATTCTCAAGGTATTTCAGAGCTAGATGGAGTGCTAGAGAGATGGCAACTGGTGTAGAGTGGTTTGCTCAGTAAGCAAACTGCAGAGGGTCAAGATCAGCAGACAGCCCAGATGTTATGGCTTCCTTGACCAGCCTTTCAAAGCACTTCATCACTATAGAGGTGAGGACTACAGTGCAGTAGTTATTTAGGCAAGATGGTGGAGACTTCTTAGGTAATGGAATTATTTTTGTATCCTTGTAGCATTTTGGAACTATTTGCTGACTCAGACAGTTATTGAAAATATCCATGAGGACATTTGTTAGTTGGACTGCACAGTCCCAGAGCACACACCCTAGAATATTGTCAGACCCAGCTGCTTTTTTCAGGTTAACTCTGCACACTATCCTCTGGACATCAACTGGGTTAAGGGTGAGCATTTTCTCGTTATGGCCAATGAGCATTTTCTTTGCTGTTGTTCTGTTCCCTTCCTTGAATCTGCTGAAGTAGACATTCCTTGTTGTCCTCACATTGTGAAGATAGGGGTCTGTAGTCAGTTATGGCTAGATACTCTGCCATAGGCATAGCTCTGGATCTTTCTGCCATACGTGCATTTTGCTTCCCTCACTCCTTTGTTCAGATTTGCTCTGGCCATTCTGAGGGTTTTTCTGTCTCCAGACCTGAAGGCTATGTTCCTTGCTTTCAGTAGTTTATACCCCTCTCTTATCAACCAGGGTTTCAGGTTGGCTCCTGTGATGATGGTTTTGGTGACTGTTTGAACAAAAAAATGACCAGCACACAAAGAACAATTCAAGGGCACAAATTTATTATTGAGCCCATATATTGATGTACCCGATAGGTTGTTGTTGCTTTTCTTTTGGCTTTTACTGGATAGGGGTTGCCACAGTGGAATTCCGGTCCACTAATGATTGGCAGTTGATTTTTATGGTGCTGAGGTTCCAGCCCGATGCCCAACCTTCAACGAAGGCATGCCCATTCACGCATGTCTTGCGAACGTCACTCGACCACAGGGTGGACATGCAGACTCTGCACAGAAGGCGTCCCAGCTGAGAATCGAATGGGAGAACCTCTTGCTGTGAGTCGACAATGCTACTGCTGCACCACCATGGCTTGTCAATGTACCCAATATGTAAATTCAGAAAATCAGCATACCAGTTTTGGCAAACAGCCTTCCTCAGTGCAACCAATAACACATACTCATTTCCTTTCACTCTTCTTATACCATATTACACCAATTAACAATACAATTAGTATCTAAAGCTGTTGATTAATTCCAGGTGGAAAAAGTGCACCCAATT